>NC_056732.1:1763101441-1763241441 GCF_019279795.1 Protopterus annectens
AGTCAACTTTACAGCTTTTAAATTTATGGCTGACATCACCTGCATCACCAGCATACAGGAGCGTGCGTGATGACATCACTTCATTGGATTCAGATAGATTTTGAACTGTTTTGGAGGGAATATAGCAGCAATGGAAGCTGTGCAAATTTTAAATTTCAGTCCGCCCAGCACCCACCCACAGAAATGGGCTCCCAGGGTGTGGACTTTTCCTAATTGAGATTAATTCCTATTATTTATTATGGCAGCACTGTAAATTTGCTTGTCTGACTGTTACCTGCTCATCTTGTGCTTCCTGCATCAGTCTATAGGAGCATAAAGGACCCTCTCCAATTATCGGTGGCTCACCTCAGTGAATAATCTACCCTACAATCCCTCTCCAAAGGACACCAGCAAAGTATGTTTGTGGAATAATTCCTGCCAGAAAGACTTTCTACTATTGTACCTATACTATATGGTTAGAGAAAGTCCTGAGCTAGGACAGCCAGGAGCCTCTACCCCCCCCCTGCTGTAACTCACACACTCTCTTCCTATCCCCTTTTTAAAACTCTCTTTGTCTAGCAACCATTTCCTTGTTGTACTCTAACTCCCTCTCTTATCAGCCTTGCAATTATGTGACCTTTCCACTAAGGGGCTCCCTTACCCCAGCTATTCTCTCTTTCTTGTCTCTTATGCCCAGATACTTACATTAATTTTCTCCAGCTGTTCCTTAACTACTATTTAGTCCTCTCACTTTACCCTCTACTTCTACTGTCCACACCCACCTCTTCAAGGCTTAATTCTCACTACCCTTTTCCCACACCTGTCTTTTCAAACTTACCTTCTGGAGTCAGTTCTGCTGATTGTTTTTTATAACTGCATCTGTATCTGTCTCAACCCGCTCCATTCGCCCTGTGGGCTCACTCTGCTCCTCTCCCTACCCCCAAATCTCACCCACCCCCAGGGGTCCTACTCTTATATTTAACCACACCTCTACCTCTTCCAATGACTTCTAGAAATTACTAGCCACACCTCTTCCTTTTCCTATTACTCTCAGAACACTTTACCACTTTTCATCTTCCCTCAAATCTACCTTCTCTTAACACTCCCTTCTATCTTACCACAACCTTCACACTTCTCCATCCTCACCCTTTATACTTCCAAATTTTACCTATACATATCCAATAGTAAATCTGCACAATGTATAAACCACCCACCCCATTATATATCTTACTTTTATTCACACTATTACTTCTTCTTCCTCTACCCTTTGCCTACTTACTCACCTCCTATGAATACCCACTACATCTAGACCATCAATATACTTCTACTAGAGCTTAATATACGTAGCATAAACAACAAAGTATCTCAAATCCAAGCTCTAGTAGAAGTATATTCCTTTGATATCCTCTGCTTAACAGAAACATGGTTAAAACCTGCAACCAAAGACAATGAAATCCTTCCACCTGGATATAACATACTAAGACTCGACCGAGTAGCCAAGAAAGGAGGAGGGGTAGCTATTCTATTTAAATCAGGCTTACAGTTAACCAACTACAACTGTAAAATACCTCTTGATTCCAATGCAGAAATTCTCATCTCCAAACTTCATATTAACAATGCCAAATCCGTCTATATCATCTGTATGTATCTTCCTCCTGGTAATAACATTGCCACCATGGAAAATATTCTTTGATGGCTATCCCAACACTTGCCCCAAGAAACCATAATCTTAGGAGATATAAACATTGACTGGAACTGCTATTGTAGCAGCCTCCCTACAACCCACATTAACCTATATGTTTTTTCTCAAACCATTACATCCCCCACCAGGATCAATAAAGCTAACCAGAAAGCAAGAATATTAGACTGGATTCTCATAAACCATCACCCTCACAATTATGATTCAGGAACCCTCCCTGATGATATAAGTGACCACTCACTTACCTATATTATCAGGCATAAAACCCATACTTCCAATCCAACATCTGTCAAAAATATCAAATCCAAAAAGAACTTTAACCCTGAGCTATTCAAAAAAGAACTAAGAGCTTGCAATTGGTCTCCCTTAAAACACCCCTCTTTAGAAGAAGTCATCAATTACTTTAACTCTAACTTCCTTGCCATTCTCAACCAACATGCTCCAACCAGATTAATTAGAGTAAAAAACAAGTCTGCCCATGGCTTTCAAAAGTAACCAAACACAAAATGCACCTTAGAAATAAACATTGGGCCAAATGGAGAATGACTAAAAACCCTGTTGACCAACAAACCTTTAGACAGTTAAGAAATGACACTAAGAAAGCTATACTCTCTGATAAAAGAAATTACTACCTACAATTCCAACAAACTAACCAAAACAACCCACAAAAATTCTGAGCTAGCATTAACCAATTACTCCACCCAGGTCAATCCACCACACCTAACCCTCAAAATACCGACCATAATAATCCCATGAATACAGCCAATGCATTCAATACCTTCTTTACTAATACTATCCAAACACTAGCTAGTCAGCTATCACCTAATAGCTTTACGCTACCTTCCTATAACTCTACCTCACCCCCTCCTTTTCATTTGCAACCTGTCCCAACTACATATATTCTAACCGTCATACAAAAACTAAAACCATACTCTCCCTCAGCAGACCAACTACCATCTGATTTTCTACGGCTATCAGCCAAAGCCATAGTTTATCCTATTTCCATTCTGATCAATAGGACTATTACCAAAGGTCACATACCTAGCTTATGGAAAGTCTCTCATATTATCCACCTCCATAAAGGCAGACAGTCCAATGAGCTCTCCAACTACCGCCCTATTGCCCTTCTTTCTCCTTTGGCAAAGATCATGGAGAAATGCATCCATAGGCAATTACTTGACCACTTAACCTAAAATGTCTTACTTTCCAGCTGTCAACATGGTTTCAGACCCTCACACAGCACTACCATTTCCATCCTTTCCTTTACAGATTGCATAAACAAAAAACGCAACCTTAATAACCTTTCCTCAGCACTGTTTATTGAACTGTCCAAAGCATTCAACATGGTCAGTCATCAGATTCTCATCAACATACTCGAATCCCTGTCATTAGATGCACCTTCCATAAAATGGTTCCAGTTCTACCTAGATAATTAGATAAAAGACAACAGGTAGTAATTTGGCATAAGACTCTATCTACCCTCCAACCGGTTACGCTAGGTGTCCCTCAAGGGTCCATACTAGGACCTCTCCTCTTCTCCATATTTATTAATGACCTTGATCTAGCCATCCTGCAAGCCACATGCATACAATATGCTGATGAATCCACACTTATATGCTCAGCCAAATCCACATCTGAACTTTTCTCTCTTACCCAGAAGGTATTTAACACAGTTGAACAATGGTTCACACAGGATTGCCTTCTTTTGAACCCCAAAAAAACTAAACTCCTCCTCTTTAATCCAACTCACAAGTCCTCTCCATTTGATTTCTCAGTTACATCCACTAATGGTACCATTATATCACCAGACTCAACCACCAAACTATTGGGTATCACCATTGATAACAATCTGAACTTTGACATCCATATCAACAATACAATAAAAACTGTCAACAAAAAACTTGGCTCCCTCTATAGGATTAAACCTTACCTTTCCCCCACAGCTAGAACAACCACAGCTCACACTCATCTAATCTCTACTCTCCTCTATGCCTCACCTATTTTTACTAACCTTTCTAAAAATAACCTCAGCAAACTGGAAACTTCCTACAATAACATCGCTAGATTTGCAACAGGAAACCCTTACAGAACCCACCATTGCATAAATATAAAGCAGCTTGGATGGCTTGAACTACAAAACCTGAATAAATTCCATCAACTAACCATTGCCCATAAAACTCTTTATAAACCTTCCAGTACTCCTATTCTATCTACCCTCATCACTCCATATACAAATCTGAAATCCCTACATTCCTTACACAAAAATCTTCTACATACCTCTAAACCTAACAACAAGGCTGGTGAATCTCTCTTCTCTAATGCTGTTGGAAAAACCTGGAATCTTCTCCCCAGTGACCTTTCCTCTCTTCCCTCTTTATCACTCTTCAAAAACAGACTGAAACTTTACCTTAGAACACACTGGTTGTGCCCTTGTACTAAACCTGACTAGGCATCTATCCATCTGTTTAAACTTAGCTCTGCCTATCCCAGACGACTCATGAACTGTTATATATTCTTTTACCTATAAATACAGATTCCTTCCTAAACTACACTGTGTCCAGTCTCTCTAAATACTTCCTACTGAAGAATTTCTTTTTTAATATAATTAACCTGTCTTCTCTTTTGACTTTAGTCCTTCTTTTTATTATTATACCTGCATATTGTATAGTATAAGCATTCTTGCACTGTAAGTACTTTGTTTTTGTCCTCACAGAATTTCATGTTGTAACCTGTAATATGCATTGTATACAATGAATGTTGCTATTTAGTCATTTTTTTTTCTCTCTTTTTGTACCTGGAATCTGTGTTGTTTACTATGAATATTTTTATTTAGTCATATTTTGTGTATTGATTACTAAGTTTTTCATTTATCTGTCTTGGAGCTTATCTCTCCGGGCCTCGACTGAAAATGGACATATATCCAGTTAGACCAGGCCGGTCAACAAATGTAAAATAAAAAATAAAAATAAATACAATAAATTTGGGTAAGTGGTATTTCAGTCTTTTCAAGTAGACCCAGCTTTGACTCTTTGGAAACTCTAATTCCATATGGTTGAGACCATATGATCAAGTTTTTGGAAACTCGAAGCTTTTAAATGAAGATCAAGCTATAGCGAGGATCTGGAAATTTTACCTTTAACTCATTGTAGTGTGATCTCAGAGTTGGGGCTTCAGGTGTGAATAAGTAGAAAAAGGTAGATTTTGGGTTTTTTTTTTTTTTTTGTTGTTTAAGTTTTTGGAAACTTGATCATATGGTATTTTCGATATTCTTTTTGAGGTTTCCGAAAATTCAGTCATCTGATAGGGATCTATATATATATGTATATATATATATATATATATATATATATATATATATATATAGATAGATAGATAGATTCACTTTATAGCCTCGAAATACTGAAATATTGAAATTCAGTATTCCGAAGCTATAAAGTCGAAAGTTTCAAACCACGAAAACTCAGAATGGTGAAATTCAATACCTCGCACACCGGAGGTTTTGTTTATACTGCACACACACCATCCTCCCCACACACAAACACAAGCTCTCTACTACATAAAAGCAGGGGTTCAAGCCCCCCTTGCACCCCCCACTTAAATATTCTCACTCCGAGGTCACACTACATACAAACACACACAAAACACCACCACACAAGCTACATTCTCCTCACACACACACACACACACACACACACACACACACACACACACACACACACACACACACACATATCACAGCAACAAAACACACTGTCTCAGTCCACAGCCCCTACCCAAAACCCTTACACACACACACACACACACACACACACACACACACACACACACACACACACACACACACACACACACACACACACACTTAATTGAATCCATAACCACAGTGAAACCTCAGAAGCAAGAAATTCAAAACCTTTGGTATTCCAGGTTTTGAATTTCGTGCTTCTGAGCTTTTGCTGTTCTCAGGATTCCACTTTATGGGCTCGAAATACTGAATTTCAATATTTCAGTATTTCGAGCTTCTAAAGTGAACCCATATATATATATATATATATATATATATATATATATATATATATATATATAGAGATATATATATAATGCGTCTGTGTGTATGTCTATGTGAAGTTGAACTAAAAGTGTTTGATCATCTGACTACCAATTTGAATTCTCAGAGATTCTCTTCTTTATGTCCATTATATGTGCAGCATGTCCTGAATGTATTTCTCATTTCCTTAATATCTGGCTCACATTTCATTTTGCATACATTCAGTTTCTCAGTAGATTATTTTATCTGAGCAGTACATCCACACAGCATGTGCTAAGATCAGGTTGATTTTCCTTATTACTCTGTTCCTTGTTTTATCACTTTGTATACCAGATATTATGGTACCTCTTATTAAAGAATCATGCAGGTCAGGAAATTCAGTCTTTGGCTCTGTTTCAGCTCAGTAGAATATGTTTCTGTTTTCTTTTTAGTACCTTGCATTCTTGTAAAGAATGAGTGTATAATAAATGGTAAAATTATTTTATGCTGTTGATAATTAGTAATGTTAATAATTAGTAACTTTAGCTCCTAAGTGTTACATTTTTTTTCCTCCTTATCACAAAAAAATAAAAGTAAAATTCTGTCTGCTCTGTCTTGTAATACCTTGGTTTTGTGATGACTCTTCTTCTTTTTTTTTGTCTCCCTTGGGATATCATTTCATTGGCCTGGCCCCCAGAGTCCCACACCCAGTTTAGCTCTACCAACTTGTCTTCTACTCCCCATGTTACTCTGGTATAAATGGGGTCAGTAGTGAAACCTAAGGTTATCCTGGGGGCTCAGCTGTCTCTGCTTCTGTCCTGTTTTTCTTTTTCTTTTAGATGTCTTACCCACTCCATACCTCACCTCCCATGCTCACTGAGTCATCTGAGGGCAACTTCCATTTTTAACTCGCTAAGGTAACATCATCAGTGAATGCTTTCCCACCTTTGACAGGCATGTCTATCCCATCCTACCACACTTGTCAGTCAACCAACCTGATTCTTGAACCTAGGTTGACTGGGCCTTAGACATTTAGCCATCTGTGCCACCAGAGTGGTTTGATTGACGTGTCTTCTGATCCAAATGAAGTATGGTGGTGTCTCCATATGTGTGAAGGAGCACATTACCTCCAGGCAGATCCTTAGTCACCCACAAACTGAATTGATTGAGTATGGATCCTTTTAAATAGGATACATTATCAGTTAATAGCTTGTTATAAAACGACTTCTTTGCCCCATGATGACCATGCAAGATTCTTCAGTGTTCTAAGTAATCTCCCTATTACTAAAAAATTCCATTTGTGACTTTAACTACCCTCCCATAAACTCAATCATTTGTACCACCAAAGTAGGATATGCCCAAAAATTCTTAGACTTTATAAGCAAAAACTCCATTCAGCAGCTGGTAAATAAACCTGGTAGAGGACAGAGAAATTACAACCTCATTTTTAAAAATATGTCTCTTGCACTTATCTGCTGGTATCACCATCCGACCATAAATTTGCCACCTTCTTCTTTAAACTCCACAAAACCCTTACAGCAAATTCAACTGAGTTGAAGAACTACAGAAGTGCATGTGTCAACCTATTCTGTGTTAAAAATATAAGTATTCCTTTATGCTGGCAGCATCCAGACAGTGAAACAACTCTAAGCTTCTACACCCATTTAAAAACTGCATAGAGCTAGCAGTCCCTACCAGAACCAGGTATCATGTAAAATTCAAAACAAAACCGTTATGGTCTCCAAATGAGATACTAAAACTAGGACTACATCTGCCTAAATGGGTGGTAGCTCATTTAGATGTTAAAGATCCCATGGGACCAGTCAAAAGTGTAGAGGAAGACCCAAGTGCTCTGTCCAAATTTCCTCCAATCAGTATGAATACCATCTCTGGTCTCTCCTGAAAAGAAGCCATTGGTCTAGAGGAAATAACCTGGTTCCCAAAGTGCAAATAAAAGTAAGTAATTAAAAATAAATAAATGGTAGTCCACAACCATAAATCTTCTCTACAACAAAAGAAAGAATCTCCTTAAAGTTTACAGCTCAACCAAAACCTTTCTTCTTAAAGAAAATATCAAAATTATAAAAAATCTGAAAAACACTAACAAGTCCACTAAAGGAGCCAGTGAACTTAGGCTGACCTCTAAAGACAAAGATTATTATAAATCCTCCTTTAGCTATGTTAGTAAACTAAGAAATGCCAGTTTACATTGTTCTGAACGTATTCAAAGTAACAGTCTTATTATGACCCAACAGATATTGCCAATGTCCTTGCAAACCGATTAGTGACAATGTCACCCCAGTAACTGCCATCCAAACCCTGAACTACCTGAATCCCTTATTCCTCCAATTATTTTTAAAGATCATTTAATGAAAGCTCTGACTGAGATCAAAAACACTTTCCTCTATGGGTACTGACAAGATATAAGGTTCCTTAACTAAAAGTGTTAAAAATGCCCTTGGAGACTTACTCCTTAAACTGTTTAACCTAACTTTAGCTACTCATTTCATCCTCAATGAGTGGGTCACTGCAATGATGATTCTCCTTTATAAGAGAGGATGTACTATTGACCTAAGTAATTACAGACCTATCTTATTTATTTTATTTTACATTTGTTTACTGGGAAAGTCCAACTTGGAACAAAGTCGATTTTCAGCAGAGGCCCAGGGAGAAATGCTCCAGATGTATGTCTTTGTAATGTGGGAGGAAACCAGAGTGCCCAGAGAAAACCCACATGAACACAGGGAGGACATGCAGACTCCACACAGAAGGCACACCAGCCAAGAACTGAACCGGAGAACCTCTTGCTGTGAGGCGACAACGATAGTGCTGCACCACTGCACTGTCCAAGGAACAAGTGGGAATAGAATCCTTTTCTTTCCTGGCCCACAGGGACTGGTTCTGTAGTTCCTAGGGAGAGGAGCTCCGACAAAATATATGGGAATAGGTGGAGCTGTTTCTTTGGAGGGAAGGGAATGTTTTTTGGCCTTGGTTTGTCCTTCCAAGATAGGAATTATCCTCTTTGAATGATGGACAGAACCCATTGGTCTAAGCTGATGGTTTTCGAAAAGGAAAGGCAGTGGGGTAGGCGGGCAGACAAGGGAAGGTGGGCAAGGCAGTCATGCTGATGAGGGGCCCCCTCTGTCAGGCAAGGGCTGTTTGGAGGGAAGATGGTTGCTAATAGGTCTGGAGTAAGGCTGTCATCTAGATCCTCGACTCGGTCTGGAGGAGGAGGGATAAGAGGTGGAAGGCATCCTCCTGACAAAGGAAGTTTTTGCAGGATAATTCCTGTAGTATTTAGGGAAGGAAGACATCAGAAAATGTTTGATGTCTTGCAGCTCTTTGCTTTTCTCTTGCAAGTTTTTGAAGAGCTCAGCTGAATTTTTGCCAAAAAGTAGGTTGTGGTCCAGTGGAGCATCCATAATTTTGGATTTGAAATCCTCTGGAAGAGGTTGTAGATGTAGCCAGGAATATCTGCATAGGACAGATGCAGAAGCTGCAGACCTGGCCGAGGCTTCTGCTGCATCATAACTACACCTGATGGCGTGTCTGGCTACTTGGGTAGCTAGGGACAGTTTTGATGCAATGTCAGATTCAGTAGGAGAGTCAGGTGTAGAGGCTAGCAAGGTAGAGGCCAGGGACACACTAGGTCCAGAGCATATTTTAGCATGTGTGTTTGGTAATTAATGGCTCTGACAGCCAAGGTGGAGGAAGTATACACTTTTTTGCCCAGTCTATCCATAGTTTTACTGTCCTTATCCATAGGTAGAAGAGAGGCAGAACGTATCTGTCTAGATTGTCTGTCAGGAGCCACAGCAATGACAGCGGGATCTGTCAGTGGAGGTTTTACCAGGAATTTTTGGTCATCTGGCACCTTATAAAACTTGTCTGTTCTTTTAGAGGCTACGGGCTGTGAGTCAGAGTTCTTCCAGACAGAGCTGAATGCACCCAGGAAGTCTGGAAGCACAGTAGGTATTGCTGAAGGAGAGGGAGACTCCAGTAGTTCAAAATATCTCTTCTGGGTGTCAGACATCAGAATAGTGTCCCACATGAAGTACTCTTTCATTTTAGTTATAGTCTCCACAAAAGTTAAATCTTCAGCTGGGGAGTCCCCTTCAGTGGAGTCTTTATCTGTGGAATAGTAGTCAACAGGGGAAGCAATTTGAGACTCATAAGAGACTGATTCCTCTAAGGAAGAATCATGTTGGTATTGCTGTTTTCCCTGTTGAGTAGTTTGATATTGGGAGAAGTGACAGAGGCTGGGTGAGGGCTGAGTACAGGGATGGTAGAAGGAGCAGGGCCTGTGGCCCTAAGGGCCATGAAGGCCTGCATAAGAGAATGTGTAAAAGACTGACAATCTGTGCTTCAGAAGGAGGAGTGAGATGTTTTGTCTTCTGTCTTTTCTTAGAAGGAGTAGGCTTCAGAGAAGGCCTAGGGACTGATGTCTGGCCTACAGTAGGAGAGGATTCGGTCAGTCATCCAACAAGAGGTTCCTCCTCGACATTGGTTGGTGCCGACAGCTGAATAGTCTGTCTAACAAGTCTCCTCTGCAAAGCCATGGAATGTATTATAAAGTAACCTCATAAATTATGCTATCAAGAATATTATAGGGTTGATCTCCCAACAGTTTGGCTTTTTAAAGAGTTAATCTAGTAAACTTCCTCAAAAGGGTTATACAGGATAGAGACAGTGGCCATACACTAGAGACTTTGTATCTAGACCTGGTCAAGGCCTTCAAATACATGTCTCCATGCTAGAATCAGGCAAAAGTTAAATGTTTATAAACTGACCCATATGTGGTAAGATGGATAGTAAACTGGCTGAGTGACAGAACTCATACAGTGTGAGATTTAGACTTCTCCTCAGAAGAGAAGATAAAAATGTTTTGTGTGGTATAATTTTGGCCTTAGTGCTAGGAGCTTGTCTTTTTGGTCTTTACTTCTCAGATCATCAAGCAGAGAGTCAAGACATCTGATTAAAAACAGTTTACTGATGACTGTAACTAGGGTTTTTTCTTATGTCACCTGCTGCACTCAAAGCATAAAAAATGAACTTGCCCTAGAAAATACTTGGTGTACTAAAAATAAGCTCGGACTAAATGTTAGAAAACTGTAATATTGTCACTTTTTGGTATACAACCCTTCCCTTCATCATACCTTATAGCAGTACACCACTGAAAAAACAAAAATTTAGTCAGAAACCCAGTAATCTGGGTTGCTAAATTCCTCTCTTTTGGCCATTATGAGACAGTGATTGTTAAGAAATCCTTTAATTTAGCACAGTTGTTCGCCAAAGGACTATTATCAAGCTCCAAAAAGTTATACATTCCATAATACTCAGCATTGATTAGATCAATTATTGAGTACAATGTCCCAAATAGCATGCATCTCACCAAACATATACAAGAATAAAAAGACCCTAAATGTTCCCAAACAAAAAAGTCACAAGCCTAAAGTCCCTGAGATATCCAGAGAAGATTGATGTTCTGTCCCATTATGAAATGGCTTATAGATTTTTGAGAGTTGATCTCTGTTGTACTTTCTGTGCCATTAGGGACTCATTTTCTGGACTACACATATTACCATAATTTCACTGGCTCCACCAGTACTATAACAAGAGACCTAGCTAACCAAAAGATAAATAAAACATGGCAAAGGGACAGGCTTATAACTCAGCACCTCTCTATCCTCTGGAATAAACATCCCTGCAGGTTAATATAACTTAGATGATGTGATAGATTTTCACAAATTACTTCAAAACTAAATGGTATTGCCCTTCTGCAGAAAGAAAGTACAGTCTGAGGGAGGGTAATAACATGGTGTAAATGGCCATAAGATTTAATAGCCTTGGAATATCTGTGAAACTAAAGGATGACTCGATTCCATTCACAGCCTCTTCTGCACTCCTTCTATCTACCATTACATTTAAAATATTAAACAATTTTCTTTTTTTAGCCTATCCACCAGATGCAAATGCAAAATAAAATCCAATCCTACTCTCTCAGAAGATAGTAAAGTAATACATTAACTGTAGTCATAGGTTCATAGCTACATCTGTTGGCCATTTTATGCTTAACAAGTTTCCTTTTTGATGCTTGCATTAACCTATCCTATTTGAGATTACAGTGGTCTTACCTATTCCATGGTTAATAATGATACCTTTTCCATAGTAAGAATTACTGGGATTACACCATAGCTAATTTGAGTGGATGCATGTATGGCATAAAACATTTAAGAGCTGCCTCTATCCATTAGTCTTACATAGGCAGTCCTTGGGTAAATTTTCTATTGACCATCCATAGATCCAAATTGTCTTTCAGTATGGACAGGGATGAACTTTGTTTTTTGTGGATGGGGAGTCTGTTCCAGAGCAGTGGTATCCTCTACAAGGCATACTTGTCCTTCCAAACCATTCTGTTGATGTCACAGAAGAGGTTTAAATCCCTGGACTGAATATTTCTGATGCCATTTGACTTGTTGATGTGAAGTAGGTTCAACAGCAATGGTTCAGAGGATACCTTGTATGTCAGGTTACCTCTTAGCACTCTGTATGATATTAAATATAGTGACATGAATTTGAGACAGACCTTGTAGGATATATTGTTTAGGCCTTGTATACTTTTAGTAAGGGAGCAATGTGGGTGTTACTGCTGTTGTCTGGAGATATACATGCCAAACAGAGCATTATACCCAGTGATTGACCTAAAGAGGGTTGAGAAAAGGGAGCAACAACATCTGTCAATCTAATCACAATCCCTTTGTTTATAAGCTGTGTGATATAGAAGGACTTTCTTATGGCAGTGGGTACATACTGGTGAAAATGTAGATCACTATCCACATAACTTATCAAATCTCAAATGACTGGTTTAAATCTCAGACTCATATTGTCAATGTGTTAGTTCCCTGGAGTAGGCAACTTCTCTAAGGACATGATAATGTATTATTGGGGATTTAGTTTAAGCACTTAATTTGTTTGGCACAAAACTTCCTCCAGGATGGCCAAGTCATTTGATGATTCAATAACTGCTCCTAGCTTGTAGTCATCTGCAAACATAGTCAGCCAGAGCCCTTTGGTATTGTTTTTTTATTTCAGAGAAGTAGATGCCAGACAGGGGAGCTCCCAACACAGAGTCCTAGTGGATTCCACTGTTGACTGATTCTCTTTGTAGAGCTACTTCTCCTATTTTAATCTTCTACACTCTACCTGTGAGTCAATTGGCAATCCAGTAGATGGTGTAGAGATTTATTCACTGTTTATTTAAGTTTTCTACTTTGCCCAAATGGGAGAGTGTGTCAAAGCCTTAGTCAGCTTATAGTAAATGGTGTGTACATTTTAACCTTCATCTATTGCTTTAGTTGCATTTTCAAAGAAGTTCACCAGGTTGAGTAAGCATGACCTACCCTTAATAAATCCAAACTGAGACTAATCCAGAGTTTGGAGGTTCATTCTGTCCTTATTGATTAGTCCCATGATAAGTATTTCCATGGCATTACATATGAGGCTGGTCAGACTTATGGTTCTGTAATTGTCTTGTCTGTGGAAGGTCCTCTCTTATGCAGGAGGATAACTGTAGCTATTCTCCATTCACTTGGTACAAAACCTGTATGGATGCTGAAGTTGAACAGTATTGCTATGAATGTGGCAAAATTGTGCTTCATATTATTTTAGTTCCATCCATAAATATCTCTCAAAGGAGCCCTTGGAGGATTTGATGCGTTGTCTTATTTGCCTGTTGAAGCTGAGAGGGTGCTTTTGCATTGTTGGGGCCTTGCCTTTCCTTTCTTGGACAGCAACTTTTTGTCTTGATTGTAAAGTTTGCTGATGCTGGCTGTCCACCATGGCAGCTTGTTTTTACCTGGGGCTCTGTCCTTGATTCCTCTCCTTATTCACTCCTGTTACAAAAACTGACACTGACCTCAAGATGTTTGCTTCGACAGATAGGTTTTTGTGTTTTACTTTTTAAGGCAGCTTGGACTCATCCTTGTGGTGCAACCCACTCCATAATCTATACCTTAACCACACAATCCCCCTGCCCTTCCAGACCATCCTGTTTTTGTTAACTCCCCCAATCAAATCTCTCTACCATCTACCTTGCCACTCCCCTTACCAGAAAACTACACTCATAGAACTATATCTCTACATCCTTTTCCAGAGCTCTACACCCCTCAATCAATATAGAAAACATCTTTCTTCCTCTTCCTAAATTTAATACCACCTCTATATCACATTTGAACTGAACTCTGCCCCTCCCCCCCCACAAGTCACATAACATCAACTCTCTCATCAGACCAGTCAATTCTTCATACAACACCTTTACCTTCACATTGTGGCTTATCAACTCTTCTCCACCTATTCCTCTCTCCCCAGCTATCTCCTCTCATACGCTCTCCCCCACCTTCAGAATGCTGGTCATCGTTTCCTACATACTCTTCTTCTTCTTCTCTCACACCTGTCCTCTTATCATACTACATTATCTCCCAGATACTTTCCTCCTACCCTTACTTACCCACTTACAGACATACAAACTCCCGACACCTTTGAAGTAACACCCTCTCTATTTAATCACACAAACCGTGTCATACTCAAGATCAAGCTAGTCCTTCACCCATCTCACCCCCTAAAAAGCAAACCTAAATACCTAACCTTCTGCTCTAAAATTCTTGCCATAACACTGATCAATAAAAGATTACGCATATCAGGAGATATTCACCCAGACCCTGGCCCTCTCTCTTGTCCCCCTCCTGACAGTCTCTCCCCTTTCCATCTACTCCACAATCCAACTCTCCCTCCAAATACTTAACTTTATACTTCCTGAATTTATACAGCATTCTCAATAAAGTCAGTGAATTCCATGCATGGCTTACTCATTACTCCTCTGACATAATAACCCTAATGGAAACGTGGCTTAAACCTCACAACATTGGCAACAAAATCATTCCCCCAGGTTGCAATATGTTCCACCTAGACAGGGCCCACAAATGTGTTAGTGTAGTTATAATGTGTTCCGACCAACTTAGCATGTCCCCTATAACCATCTATCTCCTTAACTTTCTCCCTGCAGAACTCCTAATAGTTACCTGCAAACTTAACAACCACACAGTACTTAAAATGTGTTTGATTTACATCCCCTCAGGCAATAATATTCCCACACTTGAATATATTCTTTTCTGCTTAACTTACTCCATATCTAATGAAACTATACTATGTAAATATAAATTGGCAAACCATCACCTCAGACTCACACAACCCTACTATAAATCTACTTGACTTTACACAACTTATTACAACCCCACCCCATTTTAATAAAATAAGCAACTCCAGCTCTATCCTGGACTGGAAACTGGTCTCCAATGCTAACCTATACCATAACCCCAAAAATTCTGCCTTATTCTTTAGGTGACCACTTTCCCATTTGTATTCAAAGATACTCCCTACTGCACTATAAATCTCACAAATATAAAGACTGTCACACTTTCTCTAACTTCAGTCTTGTAGTGTTCAAGGAGAGACTCTCCTTCATAAACTGGTCTTTCCTTTTATACTTGCCCCTTAACAAAGCAATGCACAATGCACAATTTCAGCACTATATTGCTTGAAATTCTTAACTCACTTGCTCCCCTTAGGAAAACCAGAGTAAAATCTTACTTCACACCATGGCTATCTAAGTCCACACATTCTGTAAAGCACAAAATATATAATGCATGGAAAAACTGGTTAAAATCTAAAACCCAGATAAACCTTCAAAACTACAAACAACTCCAAACCTCACTAAAAACAGGTCACCAATGATAAGAAAAACTTCCATCAAAAGACTCAACTGAGCCATCACAGCAATCCCAAAAATTTTGGAACACTATCAGTAAGATTCTGTACCCTGGTAGCCCTAGCTCACCCAACACATGTCCTAGCAACTCTCCTCTGGAAACTGCTACCCTTCTTAACTCCCATTTCATTGAATCCATTAACAAATTAACCCACAATACTAACACCACCAAGCTCTCTTATACCCCCATTGGCTCATACTACCACCTTTTGAATCAAACCTGTCCCCACTACCTACATAAAATCTCTTCTCAGCAAACTAAAGCCATGCTCTACCTGAACAGATAACTTACCTTCCTACTTTCTAAAGCTTGCCAATAACTCTATAGCTTACCATGTCTTCATCCTAATTAATTAAGCTATCCAAGAATCTACTGTCCTTTCTATCTGGAAACAATTCTACACTATTCCTATCCACAAGGGAGGACACTCCACTGACCTCTTTAACTACTGTCCCATAGCCATTCTGTCACCCCTCTCCAAACTACTAGGAAAATATATACATAAGCAACTCCTGGACTACCTTCGTCGGGAGAAGTTACTGACACCCACCCAACATGGCTTCCGGCTTAAACACAGCACAACTACTGCCCTAATTTCCTTCATCCAAACTATCTCAGAAGCCAGAGACAATAACAAAGTCATTTTCTGCCTATTTCTTGACTTCTTCAAAGCTTTTCACACTGTCTCCCACCCCAACCTCCTCTCCAAACTGTCTGACCTTAGTATCTCTAACCCTACCTTGGAATGTTTTTCCAGCTATCTCACCAAAGGCAGCAGTCTGTGAAATGGCTCTCTTCCTTCTCACCCTTTCTCCCTGCCAATACAGGTGCTCCTCAAGGCTCCATACTTGGACCTTTACTATTTAAAATATTCACTAACTGCCTTCATACTTCCTGCTTTCACTCTTCACTTATACAATATGCTGAAGACTCCACTATCATCTCCACGTCTGATAATCTCTCTGACCTCCACTTATTAACCCAAAACTTCTTCCACTCTGCTGAAAATTGGCTAACTAACAACAATATATTTCCGAACTGGAGAAGTGAAGACCATGGCACATATATCCAAAAGTTTATTATGCAAACGATACCAAAGCGATAATAGAACAAATAAAATCAGTGAGCGCTTTCACATTGGCTAACTAACAATCAACTCATACTCAGTCCTAAAAAAACAAACTTCTTCTATTTAAGCCAAAATCTCTTTCTCATCTAAAACCATCCTTTACCATCCCATCTCTTAACGACACTGTCATATATGTCGAAACTCATACCAAGCTACTGGGTGTGATCATAGGAGATAAAGTTAAATTCACTCTGCATGTCTTAAACTGCATTAAGAAGACACACCAAAACTAGGACTACTTTATGGAAATAAAAATACCTGAACAATGACTCTAGATTTTCTTTTGGCTATGCTTATCTATTTCATACCCTTCTCTATGCTTCTCCAGTCGTGACCAACTTGCAATCCTCTCTTAAGTCCAAGTTTGAACTCACAACAAAGTTACTAGATTCGCAGCAAGTTGACCCTGAAACTCTCACCACTGCTTTTCTTTACAAACTGGAAGCTGGCTAGAATTTCCCCGCCAACTCCTACTCCCCCAAGTGTTTCTTATTCATTCCATCTTAAACAAACCTTTCTCCTGCCGTGCCATCTCCTCCCCTATATCCCTTCATATCCCCAAATGCTCTCTTCACAGCTCCAACCAGTTCATGTTAGAAATCTATAAGCTAAAAAGAACAATAGGCCAACATTTACATAGCTACTCAGTTGTCTTAGCTAGGAACAGGGTCCCACTTAACTTTAGAACTCTGCCCTACACTCCAAGATTCAAAAAAGCTTTAAAAGAAAACCTACTAAAATCATTGATCTGTACATGCCAGAGCCCAAACTCCCTCGTACTCCTCATCCATCCCCTTACCCTTGTCTCCTCGTCTCTGTATATAGACTACTCTCTTCTACATTGGCTTTAACTTTTCAAGTTAATTTCCTCTGCTACACGCCTGCACTTCTCTAACACCCTTGTGCTCTTCTTGAAATGTTTGTAATCACCATAGAATGTTATTTGTATCTTCCTCACTCCCTTTTGACTTGCATGTTGCTGTACTGTATGTCATATGTCCTTTATTTATTTAATCATACTATATGTGCATTCTGCCATGTATTTTAACTTCTTGTAATAACTAATATTCTCTGCTTCTTGTAATAGTATTATCCATGGGGATTTTCCACCCTGAGCCTCTGCTGAAAATCAGCTAAGGCTCAATCGGACATTCCCAGTCAACAAATATCAAAATAAAAATAAAAAAAATAAAAATAAATAAAATAACTAGCTGGGAGTATGTAGTTGTTAAGCTCTAGCCAGATTAGCTGTTTTAAGATTGGCAGTGGTGGGTTCTGTGTACAGTGCTGGTAGCATATTTAGCGACTTTGTTGAACAGGAGGCTAGTTTGGATTTTATTGTAGGACTTAGGTTTGTATGTATAGATGAGGCATATAAGAGAGTTTGAAGCAAACAGGAGGAGGCTAGGGGTTTTCTTCACATGTCTGTAAGGTACTGTTTTGCCCTTTAAAGTGAGCCAAGCCTGTGGTGGGTTCTTTTAATTGTTTGAAAAAATATGTTGATCATATTTAAGATTGTCATCTATTACAATACCCATTAATTTAGTATGTGGTACCATCTCATTTTTAGTGTTATTTTTAGATGTAATTGTGGTGCCCTACCACTGGGCCAGTAATTAAGGAATCTCAATCCTCACCACTAGCACCAGTGGGAGAAGTACATTGGGAGGAGGATGACAAGCACACACACAGTAAAGTGCAATTTCCCTTAAGAACACACAGAGATCACAGTTAGTCTGGTGCTGGTATCTCACTCTTTCTCCAGATCCCCAGTAAGACTCCCCACTGGCACAGCTATAGAGTTGAGATCTCAGCTGAGTCACCAAGCCAAGACCTGCAGCACCCTCTCTGTCCAACAAGTGATTCATGTCCCTGTCCAAGTAGCTGACATACACTCTGAGATTTGATTTATACACACACACACACACACACACACACACACACACACACACACACACACACACACACACACACACACACACACACACACACACACACACACCCCCGGGAAAGGCTGGCACAGGTTTACTAGCTATGCCCCCTTTTGCCCAGACTACAAGGTCATTATCACTGCCTCCAGCCACGTCCTTATCAGCTTCTTTAAGGCCCTTAACAAAGGGTTCCAGTCTTGCTGTGTAATGTTACTATCAATGCAAATGGTAGTTGACTAAGAACAAGGCTATTAGGAGTGGCCCACAGAGTCACAAAATAAATATG
Organism: Protopterus annectens; assembly: GCF_019279795.1. Classification (NCBI taxonomy): domain Eukaryota; kingdom Metazoa; phylum Chordata; order Ceratodontiformes; family Protopteridae; genus Protopterus; species Protopterus annectens. The sequence continues at coordinate 1,763,120,317 of NC_056732.1, forward strand.
CAAGTACTCTCAGAACTTAAATATGTCTCACAAATATCAACCACAATGAAAGGTTTAACTATATTTAAGCAATAACCCACGCTTGGGTGTGGGTAATGCTGGATTTACCAACGGTTGGTGTGGTTTGGTCACAAGGGCGAAGCATATCACCTACTCTAAAGTGATCTCTGCCTAACATGTAAAGCTATGTCAAACCCAGAGCTTTTGGACATGCGACACCTAAAGAAATCCCAATCCCTCTGAGCTACATACTGTAGGGATCTAAACCTTGTCACCACAATAAACAGGACATGCTAGAGGGATAGATTCCTGTCCCAGAGACTTCCTATACTCTGGAACAAGCTACCCATCTATGTCAAGCAAAGTTCTTCATTAGCACTCTTCAAGAAAAATCTTGATGAGTGGATGGAAAATAAGAAATACAACCCGGGGATCACTTCTGTGTCTCTGCTTGACAGTGGCACAGGAAAATAACTTTCTTGGGAGGCGTAAGCTATGGTACCTTGCTGGCTAGGCTTACGTAGGCCCTTGGGCCAATAGCCTAGTACCTACCTATGAACCTATGAACAACCATGAGTAAATCCAGCATTACCCACAGCCAGAAGTGGGTTATTGCTATTATACAATGAAATTATTTAAGAAAAAAAAACTTACTTTTCTTAAATAATGGCATTGTATAATGCCTCTGTGCTGCCCTTCTGCAGCTGTGTGGTATTCTGCGGCAGTTCTGATGTACTGCGCATGAGTATGCTTACACAATAATCAGAGCTCTGTGTGGAAGCAATGGAGAAAGAAAGATATATGTTCATTTTTTTAAGCTATCTCGCTATGTTAAACCTGTTTAACATAGCGAGATTACAGCAATAGAGCTCCTCCATTATCCGTTGTTGTCTAACACACAAAAAAAAAAGACTTATACTAATGGAAAATGTCCGGGTGACCGTACCTTTTTCCATTAGTATAAGTCTGATTTACAATGGGCATGCAGACCAATCAGCATGCATGTTTTGGAATATTAATGGGGAGTCATTAAATAATAAAATAACAAGAAAATACTCAGTAGATAATCACAGTTACATCAGAGTTGAAAATCACAGGAAATACTTGAAACATCATTGCAGGGCAGTCTCAAATAAATAAAAACAGCGAAGCTACCTTCTTTTTCTTCTTCTTTCAGCTGTTCCCATTAAGGGTCACCAAAGTGGATCATCTGTTTCCATTTCTTCCTGTCCTCTTCATCTTGCTCTGTCACACCAACCACCTGCATGTCCTCTATCACCTCATCCATAAACCTTAACTTAGGCCTTCCTCTTTTCCTCTTACCTGGCAGCTCCATCCTTAGCATCCTTTTCCCAATATACTCAGCATCCCTTCGCAGCACATGTCCAAACCAATGCAATCTCACCTCTCTGTCTTTGTCTCCAAACTGCCCAACCTGCGCTGACCTCTAATATATCGATTTCTAATCCTGTCCATCCTCGTCACACCCATTACAAATCCTAACATCTTTAACACTGCCACCTCCAGCTCTGCCTCCTGCCTTTTTGTCAATTCCACCATTTCCAAACCATATAATATAGCTGGTTTCACTACCCTCTTGTAGACCTTCCATTTCACTCTTACCGGTACCTGCTTGTCACAAATCACTCCTGAAACTCTTCTCCACCTACTCCACCCTAACTGTACTCTCTTCTTCACCTCTCTTCCAAACTCACCATTACTCTGAACTGTTGATCCAAAGTATTTAAACTCATTCACCTTCACCAGCTCTACTCCCTGCATCCTCACCATTCCTCTATCCTCTGTCTCATTCACACACATATATTATTTTTTAGTCCTGCTGACCTTCATTCCTGTCCTTGCTAGATCATATCTCCATCTCTTCAGGGTCTCCTCAACCTGTTCCCTACTCTCACTACAGATCACAATGTCATCTGAAAACATCATAGTCCACGAGGACTGCTGTCTGATCTTGTCTGTCAACTTGTCCATCACCATTGCAAATAAGAAAGGGATCAGAGCTTATCCTTGATGTAGTCCCACCTCCACCTTAAATGCATCTGTCACTCCCACCACAGACTTCCCCACTGTCACACTACCCTTGTACTTATCATGAAACACTCTTATATACTTCTTTGCTACTCCTGACTTCCTCATACAATACTACAATTCCTCTCTAGGCACCTTGTCATATGCTTTCTAAGTCCACAAAGACACAATGCAACTCTAAGCTATAATTCACTACATTCCTGACTGTATGTTTGAGAAATTACTGTACCCTAGTTAGCTTACTTATGGAGCAACAAGGCAGATGTGGTGAGCAGGTCTTCATGTCAGGTCAAAGACAAAATACAAAATGCCCAGTCTATCTCTCAGAGAGTTCTTAAATTAATATCTCAAATATTACTGCTGAGATACTTGCAGAATGACATCACTTTATGTCATCTGACTTCAGTTCCCAGGCAAAAGCCTTCACTGATGCAGCTGGTAGCATTCAGCATCTACCTGTGAAAATACACAAACTAGGACCCCTCCTAGATCTAAGGCAGATCTTGGAAGTCATAAAACAATGAACACTTCTAAGACAATATAAAAACTTCTAGTGCTAGACATTATGTCTCCTGTTGAACTGAAGCTGAAAGATAACATCTCTCTTATTATGTGGTCATAATGTAATTTAAAATTTTTGCAATTTTTCTGAAATTACTGCTTGTGTTGTAGTTTCCATTGTTAAAATATATACATCTAAGCAGTTACAATAGTGTATATACATTTCTGTTCTATTCCAATAGGGCATGCTGTGGTTGCATTTTACCTAAGTACTTTGCAAAATATCTCTTCTTTGTAAAATACCTTTACAACACATGCTTCTGTACCAGCAGTTTGATATACACATGACATATAGTTCTAATGCATTTGTAACACAAACATATGAATCATGTTGATATTCACAAATTACATATAATAATTTACAAAATTCCAGATAGCTGAGCTGGCAGTATCTCCTTTTGTTACAGCAATCAAGAAAGATTGTTTTTGACTGAGACAATGTTGTCAATTTTGTTTTAATGGAATTAAGGAGTAGGTTTGCATTTTTCAGCCAGGTTTCCATTGAAGAAAAAGAAATTTGATTGATTTCTTGTTGTCTGGCTATTGAGGGGGGCTGTACTTATTACAGTCAAATCATCTGTGTATTGTACTATATTTTTGAGAGATATTTAGCAAGTACAGCCAAGGATAACCATAAGGCCTTTTACAGCTATGTACATAACCTAAAGGGTAGGGCCAAGCATATGCAGAACTGGTGGTCAATGGTATCACACACACTGACCCTACAGACATAGTGAACCTGCTAGTGGATAGGTTGCTGAAAATTTCACTCCCTTATATCCTCCCTTATATCCTCCTAACTTATAACAAACCTTCCCTGAAACCTCCCCCCACCCTACATATCTGAAGAACAGGTCCTCAAAAACCTTGTCCAAGGCAAAAAACATAGCCTCTGTGGGACCAGATGACATCCCAGGCTGTCTTCTAAACAGGCTAAAACATGAACTACCTTCACCATTATGTACCCTTTTCAATCATAGCCTAACCACAGGCTTTGTTACTGTAAAATGGAGCACACAGCAATTATACCTCTCCACAAAGGTGGCATAACAACAGACCCAGGTGAATTAGAGATGCAGAAGACTGACCAACCTCATCTGTAAGGCCATGGAATGTATCATTATGGACCTCATAAATAAAGACATCGGTGACCTCCTAACCCTGGATCCTACCCAATTTGGCTTCATGAAGGGCAGATCCTCCCTGTTAAATCAGGTGGAATTGTTTGAAAATGTGACCAAGGCCATTAACAAGGGCAAATCTGTGCACACAGCATACTTCAACCTTGCAAAGGCTTTCAACACAATCCCACAATCAGGCATTACCGATAAACTTAACAAACTGAATGTAAACCCCTTCTTTGTAAGATGCTTTGCCAAGTGGTTCACAAACCAAACACACACTATTAAAGTAGGTGACTCCACATCAACCAGCAGACCTGTTACCAGTGGGATGCCACAGGGATCAGTGATGGGCCCCCTACTGTTTGGTATATACTTCTCAGAAGTTCAGGTCAAAACTAAGGAGTTGTGGTTGACCAAGTTTGTAGACAGCTGCAAACTAGGTGCAATCATTGAATCCCCAAATGATGTCACTATACTGTAAGAGGGTCTCACGCAGAACTATGGCTGGTGTATTAGTCACGGTCTCAAACTAAATGCAAAGAAATGCATCATCATTCCCTTCAGCACAAACAATGTCTCCTCAAATCAACAACAATACCCTAAGTGCTCATGAAGTGGTAAGGGATTTGGGATCCCAAGTTGACTGTGACCTTAACTTCGACCAACATGTGTCTACTGTAGTAAGGAAAGCTTTCTACATAGTGTACTTGATTAGTAAAGACATTGCCTTGACAGCAAAAGAAGTTATAATTCCCCCATGCACTGCATTAATTTAGCCCATAATTGAGTACAATGCCCTGTTTGGCATGTACTGCACTAAGCACGTGCAGCAATTAGAGAGACCTCAGAGGTTTCTAACAAAGAAGATCAAGGGGCTCTAGCATGTGCCTTACACATACTGACTAAAGTCCCTGTCACTACACTTTGTATCGTATAGAGTTCTTAGGGGAGACTTATACCTGGCCTACAGAGCAATCCAAGGTCCAAACCTAATGAACTTGCTGCATATCCGTAAATCAGATGGGACTCGGGATACCCATTTCAGGGACCCTAATATGGCCTGTGACTTAAATAGGACATGCTGGAGGGAGAGATTTATCTCCCAGTGACTGCCGCATCTTTGGAACAGGCTACCAATTCATGTGAAACAGAACACCTCTATGAAACTGTTCAAGAGGAACCTGGACGAGTGGACGGGGCACCATAAATTCTTACTAGAGATAGAGCCCACAACCATCCTGGACATGGGCGGTCACCATAGGATCATAGGAAATTACTAGGCTATCGACCCAGAGGTCATTTTAAGCCTAGCCATTTCAACCCAATGTAATACCGTAGAGGTACTAGTCAGTATCCAAGACTGTATTAGTGAGTACTGCCCAGGAGGGTTGTGTGTGCTATCCCCAGTAAGAATAAACCCTTATTTGCTGGTTTTACCAGTCTGTCTAAATTAACATGGCATTAGGTTAAATGCAAGATACAGGGACCCAAACCAAACACAAATATGAATTAATGCTAGCAGGAGGGGGAGTTAAACCTATCCTTTTGTGACTGACTTGGTGTGCACAGCACTTTCCTACCATGGTGATATTATAATGGTTATGGCATATAAACTGATATATTATTCAGAAAAACTACCCTTCATTGAAAAATATATTATTGCCCTACACCCCCAAAAGGGACTTCTGTTCTGGTGATAAATTTCTACTAAGCTCTAATAAAGCAAACAAATTAATTTGGGGACTCACTATACTCCTGCTACTTCTCCAAACCATGGAACACCATATCTACACAAATAAAATCAACTAACAAATTCCAAGCTATAAATTCCACCTCAAACAATACCTTACCCAGTCCTGGTCCTGCTCATGTTAATTCCCAGGTTACCTTACCCAGTCTTGGTCATGCTCACGTTCATCACCAGGTTACCTTACCCAGTCCTGGTCATGCTCACGTTCATCATCAGGTTATCTTGCCCAGTCCTGGTCATGCTCACGTTCATCATCAGATTACCTTACCCACTCCTGGTCATGTTCATGTTCATCACCAGGTACCCTTACCCAGTCCTGGTCCTGCTCATGTTCATCACCAGGTAACCTTACCCAGTCCTGGTCATGCTCATGTTCATCCCCATGTTACCTTACCCAGTCCTGGTCATGTTCATGTTCATCACCAAGTTACCATACCCAGTCCTGGTCATGCTCATGTTCATCACCAGGTAACCTTACCCACTCCTGGTCATGCTCATGTTCATCCCCAGGTTACCTTACCCAATCCTGGTCATGCTCATGTTCATCAACAGGTTACCTTGCTCAGTCCTGGTCATGCTCATGTTCATCACCAGGTTACTTTACCCACTCCTGGTCATGCTCATGTTCATCACCAGGTTACCTTACCGAATCCTGGTCGTGCTTATGTTCATCACCAGGACAATACCTTACCCAGTCTTGGTCATGCTCATGTTCATCACCAGGACAATACCTTACCCACTCCTGGTCATGCTCATGTTCATCACAAGGTTACCTTACCCAATCCTGGTCATGCTCATGTTCATCAACAGGTTACCTTGCTCAGTCCTGGTCATGCTCATGTTCATCACCAGGTTACTTTACCCACTCCTGGTCATGCTCATGTTCATCACCAGGTTACCTTACCGAATCCTGGTCGTGCTTATGTTCATCACCAGGACAATACCTTACCCAGTCTTGGTCATGCTCATGTTCATCACCAGGACAATACCTTACCCACTCCTGGTCATGCTCATGTTCATCACAAGGTTACCTTACCCAGTCCTGGTTGTGCTCATGTTCATCACCAGGCTACCTTACCCAGTCCTGGTCGTACTCATGTTCATCACCAGGTTACCTTACCAAGTCCTTGTCCTGCTCATGTTCATCATCAGGTTACCTTACCTAGTCCTGTTCATGTTCATGTTCAACACCAGGTTACCTTACTCAGTCCTGGCCATGCTCACATTCAACACCAGGACAATACCTTACCCACTCCTGGTCATGCTCATGTTCATCACTAGGTTACCCACTCCTGGTCATGCTCTTGTTCATCACCAGGTTACCTTACCCAGTCCTGGTTGTGCTCATGTTCATCACCAGGCTACCTTACCCAGTCCTGGTCGTGCTCATGTTCATCACCAGGTTACCTTACCAAGTCCTTGTCCTGCTCATGTTCATCACCAGGTTACCTTACCAAGTCCTTGTCCTGCTCATGTTCATCACCAGGTTACCTTACCCAGTCCTGGTCATGCTCATGTTCATCACCAGGTTACCTTACCCAGCCCTGGTCATACTCATGTTCATCACTAGGTTACCCACTCCTGGTCATGCTCATGTTCATCACCAGGTTGAGATCTCTAGTGAAAGCACAGACATGTTATTACTTAATAATAAATAACCACAAAAGAAAACAAAAATCCAGAAGATGACCACAGCAAGAACCAACCAAAAAACTTTTATTTACACACTCTGGCACCTCAGCTAATACACAGCCTTTAATGGAGTAAAAACAAACCTAAAACACACTTATTAAAATACTCACATCAATTAAGCATAAGCCAATAAAAATCCTTAAAAAGAAAATTAAATAAGTACCTTCCAATTACACTCTACATTAAGACCTAGGGGACGCAAGGTATTGAACTTTAAAATAAAAACAGCTTCCTTATATAACAATTTCCTTTTAAACGCATAATCAGAACAGAAACTCACAGAAATTCTCTCTAAAATATTTGCTTTAAGCACAGCAGGATCTGAATGGTGAAATTGTCTAAAATGACTAGCTACTGGACTGTCTAGCTTATTATGTTTGATATTTCTTACATGCTCTTTAAATTTCAATACCTTGCATCCCCTAGGTCTTAATTTAGAGTGTAATTGGAAGGTACTTATTTAATTTTCTTTTTAAGGATTTTTATTGGCTTATGATGTGTGTATTTTAATGAGTGGGTTTTAGGTTTGTTTGTACTGCATTGAAGGCTGTGTATTAGCCGAGGCACCAGAGTGTGTAAATAAATGTTATTGCTTAATACTAACTTTTTGCCCTTCTCTATTTGATTCATTACACCCCTTAAAAGTTCCCCTCCTGCATTTGAGTCAGTACACCCCTCTTCACCATCCCTCTTAAAGAACATTTCTTATCTTTCCATTTGCTAACTGCGCCATTCACCACTTTACCCCAACTCACGCATAGGATCATAGGATCATAAGATCATATGATCATAGGAAGTTACTAGGCTAATGGCCCTGGGGCCCTTACAAGCCTAGCTAAGAGTTTATCCCCAAAAGAAGAAACCTCAGTCAGCACCTGTCTCCCCTGTCAATGTGGGACAAAGGTGGAACCCCTGGGACAAATGTGTGGTTTCCCATCCACTCATCAAGGTTGTGCTTGAGGAGGGTCAGCGAGGTACTCTGTTTGACATGTATACGTTCATAGGTTCATAGGTATGTACTAGGCTAATGGCCCTGGAGCCTTTACAAGCCTAGCCCACAGGATTACCCTGGCATCTTGCCAGCCAACCTTAGTTCCAGTGCCTTTGTCAAGTAGAGCCACTGAAGTGATCCCTGGGGTGAATTTTCTATTTCCCATCCACTCATCAAGATTTCTCTTGAAGAGGGTCATGGAGGTGCTCTGTTTGACATGTATGGGAAGTCTATTCCATAGCATGGGCAGTTTCTGGGTTATGAACCTGTCCCTCTAGCATGTTCTGTTGATTGTGGTAATGAGGTTAAGGTCTCTGGAGTGTGTGGTGCAGAGGGATTGGGATTTATTTAGATGTAGCATTTCTAACAGAGCTGGGTCAGACAGGGCTTTGTAAGTCAAGCAGAGATCGCCTCTAAGTAGGCGATATGAAACAGAGAATAGTTGGAGTTTTTTGAGTCTGTCCATATAGGACAAGTGTTTAAGACCTAGGATCCTCTTTGTGAGGTACTCTAGCGGCCTCTCCAGTTGTTGCAGGTGTCTATTGAGGTACATGCCAAATAGAGCATTGTACTCAATGACTGGCCTAATGAGGGAAGAGTAGAGGGAGACAATGACCTCTTTCTTACTGGATGCAAAACCCTTAGTAATGAGATGTGCCTCATAGAAGGACTTTCTGACCACAGTGACAATGTAGTGGTGAAAAGAAATGTAGCTGTCAACCTGTGTTCCCAGATCTCTTATAACACCTTCTGTGTTCAGTGGACTACCATCGATGTGGTAATTCATGGGAACTGGGTTTTTCACAAAGGGGATGACAACACATTTTTTGGCATTGAGCTTAAGGTCATGGCTTTGACACCAGTCGTTGGTCTTGGTGAGGCCTTTCTTTAGGATGTCAACATCACTTGGGGAGTTAATAATGGCTCCCAATTTGCAATTGTCTGCAAACTTTGTCAGCCAGAGTCTCTTCTTGTTGGCCTGGACTTCTGAGAAGTAGATGCCAAACAGGAGAGGACCCAGGACCTATCCCTGTGGGACTCCACTCATGACTGGTCGGCAGTCTGAATTGGAGTCAGCTACTTTCACACTGTGGGTTCTATCTGTGAGCCAGTTTGCAACCCACCTATATATAGGGGTTGATGCCTAGCTTAGTGAATTTTTCTATGATTCCTAAAAGGGGAATGGTATCAAAGGCCTTGGCAAGATCAAGGTAGGCTGTATGAACCAAAGAAGTTGACCAAGTTAAGCAGGCATGATCTACCCCTCACAAAGCCAAACTGTGTGGGATTGAGAGTTTGGAGATTTGCTATATCCTTGTTTATTAGGTCCATGATGATGCGTTGCATAGCTTTGCATATCAGACTAGTCAAGTATGGGAAGTCTATTCCAGAGACGGAGCAGCCTCTGGGAGACAAACCTGTCTCTCCAGCAGGTTTTGTTGATGTCACATATTAGAGATTTAGGCTTATCGAGCAGGTAATGAGCGTGGAGTTGGACTTGTGGATATGGAGCGTCTGTAGTAGGGCAGGGTCTGATATTGCCTTGTAGGCAAGACACATATCACCTCTGAGCAATCTGTATGATACCGATTAAAGTGATAGCGATTTGAGCCTATCCCTTGTATACCTAAGTTATAAACCTTCTAGGTACACCAATTTTGAATAATCAGCCTAAATAGAACTAATCCAATACCATGCTCTCTCAGTCATATGCTATTACCACTATCCTGCTATTCAATACTAAAATCTTCCATCCCTTCCTACATACTTTTGTAGCTTTCTTTTTTATATCTCTCTCTTGAACTCTTTGCAAACATACAATATTAAAATCTCCCCTCTGGCATAATTTTATAACTTACTTCATTGAATATATTGAACTCCTTGCAAGTCTGTCTTTACTGAAATGTAAGAGCACTAAGCTTCATTATAACAATGTTTTCCTTTCAAGGGAATCAATGCATTTACTTCCTACAATATTTTTAGAGCTACAAGAACTGTATAGACTTATAATTGTTAATATAAATACTTTACTATATATTTCAGTTTTGTAAGTATGTTTTTTTTTCTTCTGAGAAGTGTAATTGTTGTTTTACTAAGAATTTCTAAAATACAGTAAATATAATTTCATTGTGATGGAGCTTTTCTTCCTGGGCCTCTGGTTAAATTGGAATCTTTCCAGTCAGACTATCCTGGTCAACAAAGACAAATTAATAAATAAATTATTTGGACAGAAAGAAGTTCTGATGCATTATGCTACTTTGCCAACCTTGATGTGAGTCTCTTCTGCATGAAGAATGAGTCATGACTGCCTTTTCTTCATCCTGTGTAGCAACTAGTCTAATTGTACAAAAGGCATTACAGCCCTGCAAAGAAGGAGTGCTGTCTGACATTTGAAACCATTTCTCAATTAACAAATGTAAAATAAATAAAAATATAAAAAAAAATTACCACACTGATGTTTCCATCCTCCAGAGTAAGGAGAGCTTAACACTTTTATATTTTCGTTTGTTGCTTTATTACATTGGTAGCTTTATCAGGTTGGCATTGCCTTGGCGGACAATATCTTTGTCAATAATCAAAACCCTAGAGGGGATGGATGCAGGCCATTCTGAGAAAGCACCATGGTCTCCCAATCATATTCTCCAGGCTGACAAATATTGGACCCCCACACTTGAATGACACCAAAAACATAGCCAATTATTGAAGACAGTTCTTTTTTGTTCATATAGTGGCATCATCCCTAGAAAAGGTAGAATGATGTACAATGTCAAGCTCATACCTGCCTGGAACACATAGTTTGACAACTCCATCATGTCTCTCTTCATATAGTCCATGGAGATGCATTCATACATTCTCAAGTCATTGACGTGTACTATGACTGAGTCAGGACATGAGTGTGTGTGTGTGTGTGTGTGTGTGTGTGTGTGTGTGTGTGTGTGTGTGTGTGTGTGTGTGTGTGTGTGTGTGTGTGTGTGTGTGTGTGTGTGATCTGATGGATCCTGACACCAGACAAAGAACTAACCATCACTCTTTCCTTGCTCAGCCTGGTAAGAGACACATCTGTATAGGTTAAAATGGGGTCACCTATAACTAGAATTTTTTGTTGGGCTGATGGCTGCCTTACACACTCAGTATCTGAGACTTTGGGACTCCTTGTACTATATGAGGAAGTAGGCTTATTATGCTGAGTGTACTTCATGGCTGTGTTGTGTTTTGGAGATCTTTGGGGCTCAGACAAGTTAATTCTTTAGAACCCCAGCATATAATAGATTCTGTGTATTGTTATGCCTTGCTGAGGGGTGGCACATGTTAAGCTGATGATGATTTTAGTGTCTGAGTTTACAGTGTGTGGGGTTTATGCCTCCAAGGACCTTATATATGTACATCACTTACACACTGTGTTATTCTGTTTGAGTAGTAAATTATCATCAGAAAGCACTAAATATTTTTTTCATTTTCTCAAGATGGCCCTCTCAGGCTAGCTACAGAAATACTGGGAAAGTGCTAGTCCATTGTTTCAACAGCAAGTGACTCAGGACAGAGGTGACTATAACTGCAGTGCACATGGTTTATTTAGGATACTGTTTGGGTGAATTTGCTACTAAGGTGTGGTGAAATGCTTCTTAATTTCATCAGGGGTGTAATGCTGCTCATAGTGTGTTTATTTGCACCTTCTGCTGGATATTTTAGCCTCAGATCTAACTTTCTATCTGTGTACAGATTTTACATTTGTCATAGCCAGAAAAAAGCCCTTGTGCAAAAACAAACATGATAAAACAAGTCCAATGGTAATGACACTCTGAGAACAGTTGAGTGCTGCTTTTTCTCCTTTTTAATGAAAATCTTGTTTCTCACACTTCATGACTTTCCACACATCAAAATCTTGAATAAAAAAAAAGATTGTGGGTGGGCAAAGCTGTATGCTGGTTATAGTAGAGTAGCAGACAGGGATCCAGTCAAATAAAGCCAAAAGTGAAGCTCTGTGGCTTCAGAACCTGTAGCAAGTCATAGTTCTGTTAATACTATGACTCTGATCTACAGGTCAATGACCCCAGGTGGGCTAGAAGTTCAGAAACATTAGCTTTTACAGTGAGGGTAGGGAAAACTGTAATTAATGTACAAACAGTAGAAAGCAACTGGGTGAGCAGTACTTAATGTATGAGTTTGGGCTGGGGTAGGTATAAGAACAATAGCAGGTATGTAACAAATAGAAAGGACTTGCCACAGATGACAAGTCCTTCAGTAAAAGCATCTGTCCTAACTGGAATCATCTGCCAACACAGCCCTTATACCTTACTAAGAACTCATACTTCGGGAAAATAACTAATAGTACACCTAAAAACACATACATGTGTAGATGCTTTAGAGGCAAGGAATAATCTACACTTCTGAGCTATGCATCTTGTTCCTGCATTAATTCTTATAAAATAACAGAAGAGCTTCCCAGGAATTCATTACAGGTGTGTACACTTCACACGAAACTTTCAAATTTCATTCATGTTTACGTGACAACCAGCAGTGCTTTTTGAAGATGTAAGCCACTGTGCTCATAATGACGTATAGCAATGAAGGCAGCAACTTCAACAATCCAACACAAAACTACAAAAAAACTCAGGTCTGCTCACACTTTGTTAGGACTTTGCATCATGGCACACATCAAGAACTGATGAATAAGCCATTTTGTCTTTAAACTCTTATACTGTGAACAAAATAATAAAATACATATGTAAATGTGTCTAGGAAGTCATACAATAAACAGCATCCTTCTTGTGGAAGTAAATAATGGCCGCATTCGTTTCCTGATGTATTCAGTAATCACACCTTGCTAGACTCACACACCTGCCTACCAGCCTTCACAATCCACAGAGCTGTCTATTATCTGCTTCTGCCACTGGGGAGCTTAATGGGTCAGAAAGGACACACTTCAATATCTGAACTAAGTAATGTTTTGTATGGTCATGTTTCTACTAAAATTACTTTTGAGGGATCCAAAAACATTAGCAATACCTTGTTCACACAGCTGTGAGTCAGCCATATAACCATTTGTTGTTTAAGTCACTCTCATCCACCAATATGCATGCACACATACAGCATAAAAGATTTGAACAGCTGCTTATATAACTGCACATGCTACTGAACTCAGTCTTAACTACATGTGCCACAGGGAAATTTTACTTCAAGGAACACTGATCACATACTTGAATTGGATGACCCCATCAATGTGCTGACAGGCTTGAGTCAACTATAAGAGATGGAAAGATGTTGGACAAGGCATTGTTGCATGTTAATACAATCCTTATATGTTTGCCTTTGCTGGATTTGAACAAATGCCTATTTAATTCAACAAGCTAGAAAGCAGTTTATCTATCACTGTCACCACAGGAAAAATCTTATTATAGCTGTGAGATAAAGACATTTCGATGGGTGACATCATCATTATTTAACAAGGCAAATGTGTGGGTAAAAGTGATGAGAGAGCCTTTTCCTGGTGTAAATGTACAGATCAGATCATATCAGTGGGTGATGCCAATCCCAGTGTAGTTCTAGATTCACACACACTGAGATGAGGGCATCATTGCTGGAATTGAAACATCTACTTATGAAAGTACAGAAGCTACGTGCATTGTGTTAGCTGCAAGAACCACAGGAGGTTTGAGTGCAAGTGTGAAGAACTGCAGATTTGAAAGGATGATATTAGAAATATTTTGCAAAGAAGACGGTGCAAACTAAAAGGAACTGAGAATGTTTGGGGTAACTGCCCTGGTGTAAATCTACATATCAAAAATCTGAGTTAAACCATTCCTACCTAGATCTACATTTGAATACATTAAGAGAAGTGAGCCACTGTTGGATTTGCAACATTGCTTATCTTATTATACAAGATGGAGTACACTGTATCAACTGCAGGCACCAAAGACTTGGACTGACTGCAAGTATAAGATTGTCCACATTTGAAAGGTTGACATCATCATTGTGTTACAAAACAAGCATCTGGCTTAAAACTGGGTGAAAGAGTAGCGTGACTTCTCTCCCTGTGTCAACATTGTGCATGAGTGCAGCTTTACACAAATATATGAGTTAGATAATCTAGTCATCTCTCTGACTGTAGTAACACTCACAAACAATATTTGGGGAATCCCATATTCAAACACCTGCCTACCTAATTCCACAAGATGCACAGCATTGTAGCAATCTCCCATGTCACAAGAGAAGTTATACTACAAAGATGAGATAAAACACATTTCAAAAGTGGGCTGATTTGTGGGCTTAAATTGTTGAGAAAAACCTCTCTTGTAAACCTGAAAATTAGAACAGTGGGTTAAGTCATTCCTAAATTTAACTTCACACTCACACTCATACAAGTGGGAAATTACTGGATTTGACCCACTTACCTAGCCATTTACACAAAATAGACTATAGTGCACCAACCACAAGCACCACAGGAGAAATCTGAGTATGACATTGAGGTAGTGAACATTTAAAAGAATGATCTATACAGTGTGTTGCTAAGATGTCTTGGCTAAAATGGTAAGAAAGTGATGGGGAGCCTTTACGCAATGTAGATTTTTCTCCTGAGTATAAGTGTACACATCAGATCTGTGGTTGAAGTAATATTTACCTATCACTAGAGGTTCACAAACACACACACACACACACACACACACACACACACACACACACACACACACACACACACACACACACACACACACACACACACACACATGCTCTCATAGTTGTCCCATGCTGTTGGATTTGAACCGGCTATCTCTGTGCTTATACAATCTCGAATACACAGTATTAACAAAACAGTCAAAAGGGAGAATACAGTACAAAATAAGACCAATAATCCAAAAGGTAGCACTGGAAGACCAAGTCAACAAAGAAGCAGTTCCAAAATACGATTTTAATTGTTCAAAGATGTGAAATAAATGCACATTAACGCTAGTCACCGTGTTTTCATTTCATAGACTTCTTCAGATGCAATATGTAAACCCACCACTTCCCCTTATTTATAATATCAATTAAAAGCCAAGCAATGGTATAAAAAGAGTAATTATGTAAAAGAGATACTAAATTCCTGTTAAAACATAGCTAAAATCCAGTTGCTTTTTAAAAACACATAAAAACATTGACCTTAAAAAACATATTAATAGTTAAATGTAAACTAGAAATCAATTATTGCCATGTGTTTTTTTGCAATAATTTCAACTTTTTAAAATGATAAAAATATGAGAATAAAATAAAGTAAAATGTAACGCGTAATGCAATAAATATAGCAATGTTGCCATCTAGTGTTCTCTTAAAGGGCTTCCAACATATTTCAAGATAAAGCCATCATGGTGCAGTAATACAGCATAAATAAGTAAAAAAAGAAACAAATCAGCCACCAGTATAAACAATATATACAAATATCAACATTATAAGGGATTAATCCTAATATAAAAACTCCAGTAATAATATCTGTTTTTACATAAAGCTTCTTTGTTATACTCAAATCTGTCCCACTCCAAAGGATGTCTCTCGCTGCCCTTAATTTTAAAACAGATGCAAGAGAAACATTGTCATTGAGTCCAGGGGTCTACTGGCTTCCAAAACCAGTTGCCAATATAGTTCCCTGTATTCAGTCTTCTTTTCCCATTCTTCTCCTCTCACATCTCTAGGAATCTCCTCCGAAACAGAAAATGTGAATTTAGTGAGAGAGCAGATTAAGGTATGCTTATACAGTGCACTTTTTATATTACTTTGCTGTATATCATACATGTGCTCATATATCCTTTTTCTTAATTTCCTTTCAGTCTTACCCATGTAAAAGGCTGAGCACAAGTTGCACTTTCCTATATAAACTACACCCTCTGAATCGCATGTATAGTGACAATTGGCAAGTATATATCTATCCCTAGCCTCTGTCATAATTCTTTCAGTGTTGGAAATGTGTACACATTGTGAACAAGAACCACATTTAAAAATACCTCATCTTTTTTATTATTGTTGTGAGTGGTCTTGTTATTGCGCTCCAATATTTCTTTGATATTTGAACCTCTCCTGAAAATACATTTGAATGATGTATTGAAAACACCTCTCAAATCTGTCAAACTGGCAAATCTTTGCTATAACTCTCCTAATCACACCTGCATTCCCATTATACTCATATACAAATGCTTGTTCAACTCCATTGAGTTTCTCAGGGATATCATCAGAAAGGCCAATATTTGAAGTACAATCATCATTGTATGGGCCTATTCCTAAAATGGGACTAAATTTGTCATTACGCTTTTCTAGTACCTCCCCATGGACCCCATCTATCAGGTCCTCAGGGTAACCATGGTCAATAAACATTCTCTTCAGGGTCACTCACTCAATATCAAAAACGTGATTGTCAGAAGTCATTCTACTAATTCTGACATATTGACCCTTAATTGTACTCTTTTTCTAATGGAGTGGGTGTGCACTAGTGTAATGAAGAATAGAACTGGAGTATGTCTCTTTTCTATGAACTCTTGACATATACCTTCCATCATGCTTATAAAGAGCTACATCCAAATAGTTCACCTTTTCTTGAGTCTATTAAATGAAAGTGAGGTGACAAGTGTTAATGTGTGTTTATTTCACCTCTTTGAATTATTAAAATTGAATTTTGGAACTGTGCTGCGTCGACTTGGTCTTCCACTGCTGTCTTTTGGATACACAGTATCAACCACAACTGCCACAGGAGAAAAAATGTGTACAGCAGTGAAACAAAGCACATTTAATAGGATGACCTCTTCAAATGTGTTGCAGACAAGATGTCTTGGCTAAAACTGGAAGAAAGTCATGGGGTAGCCCTCTCCCAGTGTAAATCTTTCTCCTGAGAGGAAGTATACATATCAGATCTCTGGTTGAATCCATATCTACCTAACAGTAGAGATATGCACTCATAGTGGTTTTGCACTGTTGGATTTGAACCACCTGCCTATCAAGTTACACAATTTACAGAACAAAGTATCAACTGCAAGTGCCACAGAAAAAGCCTAAGTATAGCACTGAGATAGAACATATTTGAAAGGATGACCTCACAAGTGTGTTGCAGAAAAGATGTCTTCTCTAAAATTGGAAGAAATTGATGGGAAAACCCCCTCCTGCCTTAAATGTTTTTCTTGAGTGGAAGTGTCCACATCAGATGTGTGTGTGTGAACCCAACCCAACCTAGTACTGCAGGCACATGCGTTAACCAGTATCTGTTGTATTCCAACACCTACCTAAGAAAACAATCTAAGTATATTGCATCAACACCACGTGCCACAAGAGAAGTTTGACTTTAAATCTGTGATGTTGCACATTTGTAAGGATGACCACAACATTGTGTTGCAGACAAGGTAGTGTACATCACAAGATTGTGTGAAAAGCAATGTGGTTTGACAAGCAGAGCAAACAGCAATGTGCTGATCACAACTAATTACATACTGCTGATATAAGTTATATATTCTGTCATTCATGTACATTGCATTGCCGTGAGTGACATGTAGTTTTTTCACAGTATGGTGTAGCGACAATAATCATACTTGTTAAACATTGGATTGACACCAAGCATTCCTGACCCTTCAGCTCTGGATGACTGTATTCAAATAGTAATCATTTGTTGTGTCATTTTTGATATGTCCTTATGCTTGGACAATGTACAGTGTACATTACAAACATACAGCTCAGACATATGAAAGGACACTACTTAATACCACTTAGCAATTATGTGTGAAAAGGTCCCACACCATTGTACATCATTTTAAGTTGAATATGTTGTAGTGCAGACACAGATTTACATAATGAAGTGTTCAGACAGCATCACAGCTAACTTGCATATACTGAGTACAACAGTCCATTACAACTTATCAAGTAATGCAGTGCACTGACATTAATTTTGATAAATTCACTTGCTGAAGCATATAGCTTTCATACTCATCTGTATTAAAGCATGCATAATTATATTTTGAGGTTTTAAACTTAGAAAGGGAATTAACTGTGGTCTATGATGTTCTATGCCAACCATCACTCAAATAAGGCATACAGACATAGAACCAGTTTAGATTCTGATTCATTTAAGAACAGATGTGTGTTATGTTAATGTTTTCTGTGTCATGATTTACACATTTGTCATTATAATTGCAGTAAAGTGCTCATATGGATAAGGCATGTACATACTTAGACTGTCCTCATATGTGCTGATTGCCCATGGATGTGAGGCATGTTGCACTGCTGCTTATGCAATTCTATGTGTTTGTATGACATCACTGACAATATACATGTAGGTGATACTTCAGGCAAAATGCATAGCAATGCAAATTAACTCAACCGATCACATTATATCTGTATAGCAGCAGTAGTTTGAAGATGTTCCAAGTGTAATATGCTTGTTAACCCATAAGACCTTGCTTGTACCAAATGTTTTGTTTTTATTTTTGGGAAGGGATGGGCATGTTTGGACTGCTTATAAATGATATGCATGTTAATGCTGGTGGAATCATAGATGTATGTATGAATCACAAAGATCAACAATTAATGAGAAATTATAACTTTCAATGCTTCTATACCTGATGTTGGATTTAGACATCTGTCAATCTGTATAGATGGTGTATAGACATAATAAATAGCTGATCACAACACAGATGAAGGCAAATAGGTTCCAAACCACAGACATTTGAGTGGACTATGGAAACACTATGAAGCAAGGCAGTTTGTGTAGAACATGGCTCATATTAGTAGTTACAACTGAAATATCCCATATGGTGTACATTGTACTCTGCAGTCTGTTCAAAATATGATAATAATGGTTTCCATAGTGTGAAGAGGATAAGGACATTAGCACAAGGGGCAGACGACTAATGAGACCAAAGCCAACACTCACCAGATTTTGCCATAAGCCATGCACTGTCATTTACCATTAGTTACAGTTAATTCTCAGTGCCAGGCAATGGCCATTTTTAGCCATCTTCGTGGGGTGTTACTCAGGTTTTTCATCATAATTCTTCTGTCATGCTCTGTACAATAAAGTGGAGCCCACAGGAGTATGAAAGTAAAAACATAATGAAGACATACTCAGGATAATGGTGGTTTAATAGCATATATAGTCAACAGTTATACACACACTATTAATATGAAAAATAATTAGATAATGTTTGGCATACTTCTGGATTTGAACCATTGACACTAGGCAAAAAGCAGTCTGCAGACCTGAGCTTTATCTCAGCACAGTACATAGGAACTCAAAGCTCAGTAAATTAAAATCATACATTTGAATTAATTGCAGTAAAATACTCATATGGATAATAAAAAAGGCTGCAGAAAAGGAGAAAGCAGGCATTAGGCTTCATCACAGTAGTGACAATTGTAATGTCCCACAAGGTGTACATTATATCCAGCAAGTGAATAAATATGTAGTGTAAACATCTCACAGTAAAGCTATCAGACTGTTTTTCTATAGCGCAGCAGGATTAGGCCTAGTTGTGAGGAGAAAACCATACTAGTGTAGTTGAAGGTAAAATCTTCATTTTTTTGCCATAGAACATGTACTGTCATTTACTGTCTCTCACTATTGGTGTACAATGCCAAGTGTAACACAAATGCTGAGGAAACAAATTGAAGATTTTTTGATGAGCCATCCCTGACCATGAGTATTGTGTGTGGTTCCATTTCTTTACCAGATTAAACATGTAAAAAAGGGGTGGATATGGCTGTGGTGAAAATGGGGTCAAACAGTGGGTAGGACACAAGGGAAGAATAAAGGAATGTGCAGCATGGTGGTGGATAGCACTATAGCTATCTACTTCTTCACAAGATAAGTGCATATTTGTAGCAATAATTTTATGAATTTGGCTTGTCATACATCAGAAACAGGTGACATCAACTGAATACTGTGGTATGACCAATTGGACTAAATCCACTGTGTCAAGCAGACATATAAGTGACGTGGAGAAGTATGCATGGGGTGTATTTTTTTTTTTTTGTGGGACAGGTGCTCATTTTATTATTATTTTTGTAGGGAGAGGACTGTTGGGGAAGGTGGTTGGCAATAAGAAGGCTAGATAGGTAGGGTGGGTTAGGTAGTAGTTATAGGTATACAGGGCATTCAAGACAGACAGGAATAGTGATGGATACAAAATTTTGGGGGACACCATGATTAAGATTAAGTAGAGGACATTGGAGGTGCATCTGCATCCAGCGTGAGCATAGTGAGACTCTAGTCCTCACCTCAGAACTGTCATTATTATCTCCTGTCACAGATCCCTGGATCATTGCTAGATGTGGCATCGACTTTGCAATTCAACACAGGACTTTTTCTTCTCTCCAATTTGGACATCGAGGTCTCTCTCTATGATGTCCTCCACCAGCCCTATCAGCCCCTATCATGTGACAAAATCACCACCTCCACTAATACTACTTCCAGAGGGCACCAATGTACCAGTATCCAGGGGACTATCTGGTGCAGTTGGAGCAGGTACTGCAGGAGTTATAGAGGCAATACTGACTCACTGGGACTCAGACATGCTGGGTGTCTGTGCTGCCTATGATGGTGCCAGTGCAGTCACCTGTTGAGATATGGAGGCCTGATCCCTAGTGGTCACTGTAGTTCCCCATGCTGATGAGCAGAGGGTAGAGACACTGATGTGCAAATTGGAAAGTCTGTGGGTGGCTGTGGAATCTGGGGGTGGAAGGAGTACACAACAGGACACAAAATCCCAGGAATCAATCTATGAAGGTGTGAATGATGAACTCAGGGGATATAGGGGTCAAACAGTCCTAGCAGACTAGTGGTCAGACAAGAAAAGAGAGAGAAATGAATTACAATTAAACCCCCTTAACTGTTAAAACTTTGTGTGTTCGTCTTCAAGATAAAAATGTGTGCAAGGTAAGCCTCTGATTAAACAAGCAAATGAGGCTGCTCCCCCTTGCAGGCTCTTGAGGAATTGCAGCCCTTTTCTTTGGGTAAGGAGAACGAGCTATTAACTTGCACTTTGCCAAGATGAGGGGTGAGGAAACGTTGAGTCTTCACTGCCTTTTATTTTAAAAATGGAATAATCTTTCAGAAATAAATCTGAACAGTAGAGCACTTGTCTTGGCAGACTTGCCTAGGAGTGACCAAAAACTGTCTTTTCTTTAACATAAAGGTTGAACTGCTGGCATTTTGCAAAGTCCCTCCCATTAAGCTATTTTCCAGTCTAAGTGACATTTGATACTTGGACTGATAAGCTGTGCAAAGAAGCTTTGCTTTACATTAGGTTGCACATTGCTCTCTGTGTATAGAGTTAGAATGCTTGTTCTAGAGTAGTAGCATATCTTGTACATCCCATGGTATTAAACACCACAAATGATGGATTTGCACTTTCCAACTGTCTCTGTAGCCAGCCTGGTTGAAATAGGCATACTTCTAGAATATTGCAACTGTCTGCTGTTGGCTGATAAAAACCAGCAATCACAATGTCTAAGAGATGTAGCTATATAACACTATTGGATGCAAAGCTTTCTCACAAAGCCACAACAAACAACAAACAGGTTGCCAGTAACACACAATACCACACTAAACAAAACTCAGACCAAGCACATAGAACTGCATATGCTGAGGCTCTTAAAAATAACTTATCTAGATCACACAAGCTTTCTAAACAAAATCTAAGAAACTAGTGCCCTCAGTAACATCATAAACACACATCACAGATAGCACCAACTATGAAAAATGCATCTAAATGTCACAATGACTCAGTTCAAAAGCCTATAAAGCAAACCTCCATACATTTCAATATCTTAGCCATAGGTGACTCCAGAATGATATGCACTGTTTTGTCAATCACCAGGCTGTGCAAGGACTGGGTTGTGATCAGTTGCCTATCAAGTGCCAGGATTCACTAAATCACAGAAGCTCTCATGTTCTTGCACCACAAATACACATATGACACAGTGATAGCACATATAGGTGTAAGTGACTTACAGTGTCCTCTCAGGATTATATGAAGAGAGACATGATGGAGTTCACCTTATGTCTGAGGTCTGTATGAATCTAGACTTTAGCTGAATTCTACCATTACCAAGTAAGATGCATCTGTATAGGAAAAGATTATTGATTTCAACAACTGACTTAGTGTCTGGTGTCATTCAAAGGGGATACAATATATATCAGCCTGGAAGGAGATGATAGACAGTCTAAACTACTTTGCTAAGGATGGCGTGCACCTATCCCTCCAAAGGCTTTTGTGTACTGGCTAAATCTTTGTCCGTCACATAGTGCATTTTTAGGCAATGTCAGTCTTCTAAAGCTTGCAACATAGCTGAGCAGAACTGGGAAAACATTATGGTATTGCTGTTTAATGCTAGGAGCCTTTACAAAAAACTCCAACATGCAAGCACTATTTACCCTGGAAAACACTAACATATGCATCATCACAGAGACCTGGGTCAAGACCATAGAAGACATTCCATCAGTGCAAAGTTTCAATGCCTATCACATGCTCAAGCTCACCACATTAGGAAAAGCCACACTGATGGTGCTGTCTCCATATTCTTAAAAAAATCACTTCATCAACAAAACAAGATAATGACCCAGAACTTCTCCACATCCAACTTATTATTAAAAAAAATTATCATAACATAGCTATCTGTAGAATCCCCTCCATGTCATCTTCAGCCCAACTGGATAGGGACTAATAGTATAGAGCCCTTATCTATTAAGCCAAACACCATTTTCCTAGAAGACTTCATCTACCTCTCTGTAAACTGGGAGGATTATACATCCTCAGCCTTGGACATGCATGCCTAAAGATTCTGGACTTCATCAATACAAACTCATTAGACCAGTTAGTCAGCACCCCAACCAGGAATCGTAGAATCCTGTACTTGGTCCCCAACAATATGGACCAACCTTGCTCGTCCCCAATTGTAACCCCCCCCCCCCCCCCGGTCAAGTCAGGCCACAAGTCATTCGGGTACCTATTACGTTATTGAAAGATAATGTAATCGAATGGCCAAAACTTCGAAATGGCCGCATAGCAAAAATCTCATTGTGAGATCGCAGTACAGTGAAGATTGGAATATTTGCCCTTTCCTCACTGTAGTGCAATCTCGGAGTTGGAATATATATTTAGCGAGGGGTGTGGGGGGCATAGCCCCCTACAATAAAATCTTCGATATTCGGCCATTTCGATGTTTTGGCCGTTCAATTACGTTATCTTTTGATAACATAATATGAGCCCAAGTCATTCACATTCTCCATAAGACTGAATCTGGAAGCATCTTCCTATACCTCAATATTCAGAGATTATTGAAAACTAATCTACTACAACTGAATGATGGCCGTGTTAAATTCAAAAGCACCTTCCATCTTATGACTCACTGCTTATGCAGAATCTTTCACTTGCAAATTATATGCATATATAAATAGCTCCATAGATGCATCTGTCCCCCCCTCAGAAATAAATGCAATTCCAGATTCAAAAATAAACCTCTGTAGTGGAAACCACAACTAAACAATTTCTATATGAAAAGAAAAAAAAGAAAATCTCATTGCACATAAAAATAATTCTAACTCTCAAAATGCCAAAAATGCTCTTGCTAAACTAAATAAGGAACTCTGTCTCCTGTTCAGTTAACCAAAGCTAGATACAAGCCAGCCAGATGAAGGATAACAATATTTTTTTCTTTGGTTATGCTAATAATGCTAAAAATCTCAGTTCATAGGCCTATTTTTTCATTTATTGATCTGTTTTTCAAAGGTTCATTTGTTCATAGGTTTATATCACGCTAACAATGACCAGGGTCTTTACAAGCCTAGCTGTTCAAGCCAACACAGTTTTGGATGCTTATAATATGGAGTATGCTAGTAACGAAGTAGCTAAGGGATATGTGGGATGATATGTTAGTTGGGAATTAATTTACTTACTGTTGTCAAAGTCAAACTCAAAGTAAATTGTTCACCTCTGTTCATTAGAAATGCAGGGGCTAGACCGAGGGTGAATTTGCAATTTTCCATACAATGATCAATGTTTCTTTTGAATAGGTCCAGGGATGAACTCTGCTTCACATAAATGCGGAGTTTATTCCATAGCCTGGGGATCCTTTAAGACACATATTGGTCTCTCCAGCATGTTCTACTTATGTCACAGGCAAAGTTCAGGTCTTTGGAATTACTATATGCCCTATATGCTAGTCATATATCTGTTGCAAGTGTTTGGTTAGGTACATTCCAAAGGGGTCATTGCACTTAATAAAGGGTCTGATAAGGGCTGAATAGACTGGTACTTTAACTTCCATGGACCTGGATGTCATACCCTTGCTTATAAATTGGGCATCATAAGTTAATTTTAACATTATTTATCTGTTGTGCACAGCTAATTGTAAATGATATCACATACTCTGTTTTTAATTTCTCCACGTCTTTTGGGTTTCTAATACCATGACAGGAATGGACCTCATTCCTGAGTCAAAGTATGATTAAAGTTCATGAAATTAGTATTGTTTCAATCTTTGATGTTAGCCAGAAGTGCTGTTTGCAGCACCCACAATGAGCCAAGTAATAATTCCTTCTGCAGTTATGGTGTTACATGTACGATTATAAATTATTTTTATAACACATGTTGCTCCTGCTACTATTGGAACTGTCTGGGTATCCTTCCTCCACATTGTTCATGTTTCTGCCTGCAAATCATAGGATCATAGGAGGTTACTAGACTAGTGGTCCTAGGGCCCTTACAAACCTAACCAAGTTTTACCCATATTTCCACGATCAACACCTATCACCTCTGTCAAATAGGGACATAGCTGAAACCCCTGAGGTGAATTTACAGTTACCCATCCAATCATCCAGATTGTGTTTGAAGAGGGTCAATGAGGTGTTCTGTTTGATATGAAGTGGGAGTCTGTTCCAAAGGTGTGGCAACCTCTGAGAGACAAATCTTCCCTCCAGCAAGTTCTATTAATGTCACATACCAGGTTAAGGCCATTAGAGCAAGTAACCCGTTTGCCATTTGACTTATGGATATGCAGCATTTCCAATAAAGAAGGGTCAAAGATTGCCATATATGCAAGACAGAGACAAACTCTGAGTTGTCTGTATGAAACTGAATAAAGTGACAGTGATTTCAGATGATCCTTTTAGGACAGATACTGAAGACCTTGAATTTTCCTTGTGAGGAACTTTTGTAGTCTCTCCAATTGCTGCAGGTGCTTGGAAAGGTACATACCAAAAGGGGCATTGTACTCAATTATTGGCCTGATGAGGGAAGAGTACAGGGAGGTCATAACTTTTTTTTTTCTGGAGGCAATGCCCTTCCTTTTGAGATGAGCAATATAGAATGTCCTTCTTACCACTGTGGAGACATGGTGATCAAAGGTAAGGTCGCTGTCAACCTGTGTGCCCAGGTCTCTCACCACTGAGTGTGTACTTAAGGTGTTGCTATTGCTGTGGTAGTTAGCAGGAACATTTCTGTTACCGAAAGGGATGATAATACATTTTTTGCATTGAATTTAAGGCTATGACTTTGGCACTGGTCATTTGTTTGTGTAAGACCCTCTTGTAGGATGTTGACAGGTTGAAAGGAGTGACAGATTTATAGCTCTTTCTCGATTCTGTGGGTGGTGGTGCTCAGCTGTTCTTAGTTGGTGGAGCAATTTGTCTGGTTAATTCCGATAATGAATAAGACTATGCCATGCCAACTAGTTATGCAGCCCCGTGTGGTCATGTCCAACTTCTTAAAGGGACAAGTGGCTTTCAGCTGCACAAGATTGAGCAATAACAGGTCTGTGATGCCCTTTGATGTCCAGGACTGAATACATGCAACACTGAATGGATCCACGTGTGTCTACCCTTGGCTGACATGTCTGGGTAATCCACTGAACCCCATTCGGGTTCATCATTTTTTATAATGCTTTGTGGTTCATGTTTGTAATGTTTTTCAACTACTTAAAAATTGTAATGTTTATACAATCCCCAATGCAACAGTCTTGCTACATTATTATGCCTTTCAGTATATAGTCCTTCTGCCATTAATATATCACAACCAGCAAAAAAGATGTAAGACTGTTTCCAATTCCACATTTCCAAATGGGTAGATTTTGATGAATATGGCTAATTATCTCTCTGTCTCTACAGAAAAGAAAGTAAAATGCCTCAACCCTACAAGTTCTTAACTTATTCAATATAACTGTGTGAAGGGTGTGGAAGGGAGAGAGTATATATCACTCCATAGGTGTGTGAATGTGAATTAATGACTGTTTATTCACATTATTTATTTCATATTCCTGCCTGAGGTAGAATGGTTCAGCAAACAAGAAGGCTCTTGTATAGTACATAAAATTCCCAACAGAATATTTGAACAGTTCATATAAATATTCAATGATTATGATAAGAATCTTGGTGCAGTTTTCTTTATATTTAATATTATATCCAATTAATCAGTGTTCCCCAGCTATCGGGCCATGGATCATTTGGTACCAGGCCACACAGAAAGAAAAGAAAATTTTTATGTTGAGTGACTGACTGTTCAGAAAAAAGTGTATGCGTGTATGTATGTATATGAGTGTTTATGTTTCTGTCTGTATGCGTGAGTGAATGCATGTATGAAAGAAGAATGTATATGTGTGTGAAAGCTGAAGAGATTTTGTGTGTGTGTGTGTGTGTGTGTGTGTGTGTGTGTCTGTGTGTCTGTGTGTGTGTGTGTGTGTGTATGAGAGAGAGTAAACAGAGATATCAAGCAAGCTATTATTTTATGCTCACTAAGCAGCACTTTGCTGTTTAGTGAATGTAAAATAAAAGTAAATGAAACAGGAAAAAAGTGTGTGTGTGTGTGTGTGTGTGAGTGTGTGTGTGTATGTGTGTGTGTGTGTGTGTGTGTGTGTGTGTGTGTGTGTGTGTGTGTGTGTGTGAGTGAGAGAAACAGAGAGTGAAGAGAGAGTGATCCCTGACCATAGCAGAACAGCAGCATTAGTAGAGAATATTAGTATGGCATTTATATATATGTATATCTACATATATATATATATATATATATATATATATATATATATATATGTATGGATATATATATATATATATATATATAGATATAGATAGATAGATATAGATATATAGATAGATATCAGTCAGGGTGGGATAATCCCGGAGGTCTGAATAAATGTAATGAGTTCATACAGGGCAAGAAAACAGCCAGAATTTGTAAAGGCAAATGTGCACAAAGTGTGAATAAAGGAAGGTGAGTAGCCCCAGACATCAGCAGTTATGCCAGGAACTATTTGGTCAACCGTAAGGGAGAAGCATAAATTGTAAGAAGGATATGGCAAAAATGCAAAAGAGAAAAAGAAACACAGGAAGGGAGAAGTAAGACAGAGAAATCACTGCTAGTTTGAAGTACAGAGGGTGAAGGGAACACTGCTGAAGAAACTGGGACTCTGAGACCTTATATGAAAAAAAAAAAAAGCCAATGGAAGAGAGGGGAATGGGAGGAAGCAGGAGGACAGGGGGATTATGGTGAGTGAATTATCAATTAAAATAAAACTAGTAGTGCACGTAAACCAAAGAAAATGATGCAATGATACTATAAAAGATGGAAAGGGTAATAGGCGCAGGTTAAATTAAACTGGCAGAAAAGCTACTAAGCAGAACGAATGAAAACAAGGGAACCATAACATAAGCACTCAGGTCACTCCAAGGCAAGTACAAATATGACTCAGTCATTGTCCATGCTGGTGTGAATGACCTGAGACGTACCTCCCTGGACTACATGAAAAGAGACATAGAGGAGCTCTCTGAGCATGTAGCCCAGGCCGGTATGACCCTGATCTTGAGTAGCATCTTACCCTCACCAAGAATGATGCCACAATATGAAGGCAAGATGATCAATTTCAACAAGTGGCTTAAGTGTTGGCGTCATTCAAAGGGGATCCAATGCCTGTCAGCATGGGATGACATACTGACAAGCCACGATGCTTAGCTAGGGGCTTGCACCTGTCACCCCTGGGCTTTCGGATATTGGCAAAGGCTCTTGCTACCTCCATAGTGCCTTTTTTAGGCAAGGCTCAAAAGACAAACCCACCTCCATAGGTATCACAAGGGATAAGAAACTAAGAGTAATGCTACTCAACGCCAGAAGTCTAAACCTCAAGATGCACGCACTCAAAACTCTCCTTAGCATGGAGAACATCGATATCTGTACAGTAACAGAAACCTGGTTCAAGGCTCCCGAGAGCACCCCAGCACTACCAGGTTATACCTCATACCATGCTTTTCGGCCACAAAACTTGGACTGAACCACAAAAGGAGGGGGAGTATCAATATTCGTCAAAGATACTCACACCTCAAGGTTGGTGGCACAGCACGAAGCATCAGAGACTATCCATGTGCAACTAACAGTGGGAAAAACTGCCTTCCAGTTTATAGCCTGCTACAGACCACCCTCCCAAACACAGGAACCCCACTCGGCCTTCCTGAGAATACTGGAAAATATGAAGGTCTCTCCAAACACCATTATATTGGGCGACTTCAACTACCCAAACATAGACTGGGAGCATTACTCTAGCTCCAACACCCTAGCCCAAAGGTTCCCAGAATTTATAAACTCAAATGCTATGGAACAACTTGTTACCACTCCCACAAGAGGGGAAAACATACTGGACCTGATCATCACCAACATGGGGACACTATGCTCCAGACCAGAAGTGTATCCCTCACTGGTAAGATCAGACCATAAACTAATCTCACTGGATATTCACATCCCGACCCCACCCCTGCCCAGAAAACCACAGAGAAAAACTTCTCTAAAGCAAATTTCACATGCCTCAAAACCGAGTGAAATCCTTCAAAGCCCCGGCCTGTGGAAAATACGCCCAGACCGCAGAATCCTTTATAAGCATTCTATGAACACTTTCAGGAATGCATGCATCATACAATCCCAAACAAAACCAAGACCCAATCCTCCAAAGGCAGACATCCTGTCTGGTGGACCCCAGCCATAAACAAACTATACAATAGAAGGAGGAAGCTACTACATGATAGAGAAAAATCCCAAAAAGGGAAGGCATCTCTGATCAGTATTAGCAAAAAACTACGGGCACTCATAAAATCGTCTAAGGCCAGCTTCGAGAGAAAAATTGCACAGGACACTAAGGATAATCACAAGGCTTTCTTTAGTTATGTTAGGAACCTGGGTGGGAATTCCCAGATATTCTCAGAATTAGTCCAAAATGACAAAAAATACACCGAGCCCACAGACATTGCCAACATCCTAGCTGACAGGTTCAGTGCAAACTCCCCCCCCCTCCCCACCAAAAGGTCAAATATCTATCCCAACAGAGAGTTGCCCCCCTGACATCTAAGATGCTCAGGTAAGAGCTGCCCTCTCCAAAGCAAAAAACACAGCATCAATGGGACCAGATGGTGTCCCGGGCTGCGTCCTACATGAACTCCAAGAAGAGCTAAACCCAAACATAAAACTACTGTTCAATCTTAGCCTTACTACAGGATATGTACCCAAAGAGTGGCGTACAGCAACAGTGGTCCCTATCTACAAAGGTGGTGCCTCAACGGATCCTGGAAACTATCGCCCCATAAGCCTGACTAGCTTGTTCTGCAAAGCTATGGAAAGGATCATCATGGACCTCATAAATAAAGATATTGGGGACCTACAGACACTGGATCCTACCCAGTTTGGCTTTGTTAAGGGCAAATCTTATCTCTTAAACATGGTTGATTTCTTTGAAACAGTCACCAAGGCCATTGACGAGGGGAAGGTGGTCCACACAGCCTACCTGGAACTCGCAAAAGCCTTCGCTGCAATACCCCACTCGGGCATTATAGATAAGCTCACCAGCTTAAATATAAACCCCTATGTCACTAGATGGGTTGCAAACTGGCTCAAGGACAGAACCCACATGGTTAGAATTGCTGGAGCCATGTCAGACTCCAAACCAGTTACAAGTGGTGTCCCACAAGGCTCAGTCCTGGGACCTCTCTTGTTCAGTATATATTTCTCGGCGGTACAGGCCAACACAGAAGGACTGTGGCTGACCAAGTTCGCAGATGACTGCAAACTGGGTGCCATAATCAACTCTCCAGCCGACACAAGCATCCTCCAAAAGGGCCTCATAGAAACAGACAACTGGTGCTAGAGCCATGGCCTCAAGCTAAATGCCAAAAAGTGGATAGTCATCCCCTTTGGCAAAAACAAAGTGCCCACAAATCACCACATAGGTGGTAATCCATTAAGTACAGAAGAAGTCATTAGGGACCTGGGGACCCAAGTTGATAGCAATCTCTCATTTGACAACCATGTGGCCAAAGTGGTTAGAAAAACATTTTATATAGCCCACCTAATCATGAAGGGATTCACATCTAGATCAGGGGAGGTCATCGTGACTCTTTACACATCCCTCATCAGGCCCATAATTGGGTACAATGCCCCTTTTGGGATGTACCTTACCAGACACCTGCAGCAACTGGAAATACCCCAAAAGTACCTTACCAAGAGGATCAAAGGGCTCAAACAGATGCCATATGCTGCCCGGTTAAAGAAACTCCAGCTCTACTCAGTGGCATACCACCTGCTCAGAGGCGATCTGTGCCTGACGTATAAAGCCATGTCCAACCGGAATTAATGGACATGCTGCACCTCAGAAAATCCAAATCCCATCGAGCTACACGCTCAAGAGACTTGAACCTCAGCACTGAAATAAATAGGACATGCTGGAGGGACAGATTCATAACCCAGAGGCTCCCTTCACTCTGGAATAAAATCCCAGTCCAGGTTCGGCAGAGTCCCACATTGACTCTCTTCAAGAGGAATCTTTATGAGTGGATGGGAGATCATAGGTTTACCCCGGCTATCACTTCTGCGTCACTGTTAGACAGAGGCACAGTATACTAACCTCAAAAAAAGGCATAGCAAAATTAATTTAAAATGGGTGGTGAAAGCCAAGCACACTCTGGCTAGGCTTATAAACGCCCTAGGGCAGATAGCCTAGTATGAACCTATGAACCAATGAACCTATAAGGACAAGGAAATAAGTAAGTGAGACCAAAGGGAAATGGCTTCAAAACTGGGTGGGGTAAAAAGAGGGAGGTAGGAGGTGGATGATACAGTAGACCTTAGGATTATACAAGAAAGAGGAAGTGAGGCAAAAAATCAGCAAAAGGAAGAAGGAGAAAGAAGAATGGACAACAGATTAAAAGAAGGATAAAAAGTGTGGAGGATGGTCAAAGAAGCCGGAATTCTTTTGATAGAATGAAACATGAAAGAAAAGTGGAAAATGATACCTGCTGGAAACATCAGACAGAGAAAGCTGGAACCATGCATATACTGTGGGAAAAGCAGATGGGTAAGACAAATGTAGAATAATAAAATAAAGAAATGGACAGAAATATGAGGAACAGGCTTACAGAATAAATGGGAGCTATGTCTTTTAGGAATAGACATGCACCATGAAGAAACAGACAAAAAATATGAGCAGTATGAGCAAATCTACAGTAGTGAGTAAATGGATTGGACAGAAGAAGCAGTGGAATGAAACCCACTTAGGTTCATAGGTTCATAGGTAGATACTAGGCTATCTGCCCTAAGGCATTTATAAGCCTAGCCAGAGTGTATTTGGCTTCAGCCTCCCTATTAGATTAGCCTACTGTGCCTCTGTAAAGTAGGTCACAGAAGGTACCCTTTTAAGATTAGTTTACTGTGCCTCTGTCTAGCAGGGACACAGAAGAGATCCCAGGGGTGAATTTGCGATTTCCCATCCACGCGTTAAGATTTCGCTTGAAGAGGGTGAGAGAGGGGCTATGTCTAACATGAATTGGCATTCTATTCCAGAGTGAGGGGAGCCTCTGTGAAATTAATCGATCCCTCCAGCATGTCCTATTTATTTTTGTGCTGAGGTTTAGGTCCCTGGAGCGTGTAGCTCTAAGGGACTTGGATTTTTTGAGGTGGAGCATGTCCAGTAATTCTGGGTTTGACATGGCTTTGTACGTCAGGCATAGATCGCCTCTGAGTAGGCGGTAAGCAACTGAGTAGAGCTGGAGTTTCTTTAGTCGAGCTGCATAGGACATCTGTTTGTAGCCCATGATCCTCTTGGTGAGGTACTTTTGGGGTCTCTCCAGTTGCTGCAGGTGTCGGGTAAGGTACATCCCAAAAGGGGCATTGTATTAAATTATGGACCTGATGAGTGATGAGTAGAGGGGCACAATGACCTCTCTTGATCTAGATGAGAACCCTTTCATGATAAGGTGGGCTATATGGAAGGTCTTTTTAACCACTTTGGCAACGTGATTATCAAAGGAGAGATTACTATCTACATTGGTCCCCAAATCTCTAATTACTTCTTCTGTACTTAATGAATTACCACCTATGTGGTAATTTGTGGGCACCTTGTTTTTCCCAAAGGGAATGACTATGCACTTTTTAGCATTTAGCTTGAGGCAGTGGCTCTGGCACCAAGCATCCGTCTCTGTGAGATCCTTTTGAAGGATGCTTGTGTCAGCTAGAGATTCGATTATGGCCCCCAGTTTGTAGTCATCTGCAAACTTTGTCAGCCATAATTCCCCCGTGTTAGCCTGAACCTCAGAAAAGTATATACCAAACAAGAGAGGTCCCAGAACTGAGCCCTGTGGGACGCCACTTGTAACTGGTTTGGATTCAGACATGGCACCTGTGATTCTGACCATGTGGGTTCTATCTCTGAGCCAGTTTGTAACCCATCTTGTGATATAGGGGTTGATATTTAAGCTGGTAAGCTTATTTATGATGCCCGAGTGGGGTATTGTGTCGAAGGCTTTTGCGAGGTCCAGGTAGGCTGTGCGGACTATCTTGCCCTCATCTATGGCTTTGGTAACTGTTTCAAAGAAATCAACTAGGTTTAAGAGGCAAGATCTGCCCTTAACAAAGCCGAATTGGGTAGGGTCCAGAGTCTGGAGGCTCCCAATGTCTTTGTTTATGAGTTCCATGATAATACGCTCCATAGCTTTACAGACCAGACTAGTCAGGCTTATGGGGCGATAGTTTCTGGGGTCCGTTGTGGCACCACCTTTGTAGAGTGGGACCACTGTAGCAGTACGCCATTCTTTGGGTACATATCCTATAGTAAGGCTAAGTTTGAACAGTGACTTAATATGATGGTTCAATTCTTCTTGGAGCTCATGTAAGACACAGCCTGGGATACTGTCCAGTCCCATAGATGCTGTGTTTTTTGCTTTGGAGAGGGCAGCTTTCACCTGTGCATCTGTGATGTCAGGGAGGTTACATTCAGTTGGGATAGGCATCTGCTCCTTTGGGGGGGAAGGGGTGGAGAAGTTTGCGCTGAATCTGTCTGCCAGGATGTTGGCTATGTCTGTAGGTTCTGTATATTTTGTACCATTATGCAACAACTCAGAGCATATCTGGGAGTTTCTGCCCATGTTCCTGACATAACTAAAGAAGGCCTTGTGACTATCTTTAGTGTCTAGGGCAATTTTCCTTTCAAAACTGGCCTTTGATGATTTTATGAGGGATCGAAGTTTCTTGATAATACTGATCAGAGATGCCTTCCCTTTTTGGGATTTTGCTCTGTCATGTAATAGCTTCCTTCTTCTGTTGTATAGCTTATTTATGGATGGGGTCCACCAGACCGGTCTCCTGTTTTTGGAGGAGTGTGTCTTGGTTTTATTTGGGATAGCACGATCCATGCATTCCTGCAGGTGCTCATAGAATGCATTTGTAAAGGATTCTGCGGATTGGGCTGTATTATCCTCTGGCCCATGGGCTTTGAAGGATTCCAGCTCAGTCTTGAGAAGTGCAAAGTTGGCTTTTGAGAAATTCTTTACAGTGATTTCCTTGGCTGGGGGTGGGGACGGGATATGGATGTGCAGGGAAATTTGTTTATGGTCTGATCTTACCAATGAGGGGTTTACCTCTGGTGTGGAACATAGAGTCTCCATGTTGGTGATGACCAGGTCCAATATGTTGTTCCCTCTTGTGGGAGTGGTGACCAGTTGTTCCATTGCATTAGAGTTTATAAATTCAAGGTACCATTGGGTGAGGGTGTTTGGGCTTGAGTAGTTTTCCCAGTCAATGTTTGGGTAGTTGAAGTCACCCAATAACATAGTGTTTGTTGAGACATTCATATTCTCCAGTGTTTTCAGGAATGCCAAGTGGGGTTCCTGTAATAGAGAGGGTGTTTTGTAGCAGGCTACAAACTGAAAGGCAGTTTTGCCCGCTGTTAGTTGCACATGGATGGTTTCCGATGCTTCATGCAGTGCCACTAACCTGGAGGTGTAGGTATCTTTGATGAATATAGATACTCCTCCTCCTTTTGTGCTTCGGTCCGAGTTTTGGGGCAGAAACGCATGGTATGAGTTATAACCTGGTAGTGCTGGGGTGCTCTCAGGAGCCTTGAACCAGGTTTCTGTTACTGCACAGACATCGATTTTCTCCATACTGAGGAGAACCTCGAGTGCGTGCATCTTGAGGTTTAGACTTCTGGCATTGAGTAGCATTACCTTTAGTTTTTTTATCCTTGGGTTGTCTATGGAGGTGGGTTTGTCCTTTGAGCCTTGCCTAAAAAAGGCACTATGGGGGTGTCAAGAGCCTTGGCCAGTATACGAAAGCCTAAGGGTGACATGTGCAAGCCGTCCCTAGCGAAGCAACGTGGCTTGTCAAGCATGTCATCCCAGGCTGACAGACACTGGATCCCCTTTGAATGACACCAATACTTTAGCCAATTGTTGAAACTGATCATTTTGTCTTTATATTGTGGCATCATTCTTGGTGAGGGCAAGATGGTACTCAAGGTCAGGGTCATACCGGCCTGGGCTACATGATCAGAGAGCTCCTCTATGTCTCTTTTCATGAAAGAAAGAAACACAAAGGGTAAGAAAATTAAAAGAAGCGAAAGGAAACCCTGACAGAATGAGAACAAGCAGGAAGATGAAGCAAAATCAGAACGAGACAAAATTCTGAGCTATAATGGAATAGGAAAAACTGACACAGGGAGTGAAGGGGAGCCATGAAGAGGTAAAATAAATACTCAAATCGAGTGAGGGAGGAAGGAAAGTAAGATATGAAAAAACAGGGTAAAAGTGGACAAAAAGGAGGCGTACTATACTAGCAAAGAAAAGAGAAATGTGAATGGATTCATTATTGCAACAATTGTTAAAAAACAATGGTGGACTAAATGGGAGGATGCATGCATGCATATTTGATTCCTCCAGTGCAAAAAAATAATTTGTTTTATAATAATGAAGTGGCTTTAACATAGGTTGTGGGATAGGCGTCAGTGGTAGAAAAATCAGAAACTAGTGAGCAGGCAGAAATGTTAAGTAAAAAAGTTACCTGTTATACCTGTGTAAGTATAGGTATGATGTATTTTTGTTAATTAGTTTTTGGGGAATTTGAGGTGATCCTGATTACTGGTTTTGAACTGAGGGGAGGGGCAATACACATATTTACAGAACCATGGCACATTCCACCAATCAGGTTAGTTATTGCAGAACCTGGATAATTTCTATACCTCAGGTTATCTAGGTTTGAATGGTTGTTCAAATGCCAGACCTTCAATAGAGGAGACAACAGCATTAAGGGTCTTTGGTCAACTTATCTATAATGATGAGAATCAAGAAGAAAAAAACAGAAATTCCTTCTTGGATTAAATACTACGACAGCATTTTGGTCCCCATCTGATGTCATCCTGCTATATTTTGATAGTGGTCTCCTTATAGGTACATACATACATACATACATACAAGTATTTAAAGCAAGGGCATTAATGCCCTTCTAGCCTGCTAATATAGCAAAACAGTTGTTGCCATTAGTGTCCAGGCTGTTCTTAAAAAATTCTAAACTAGTAGTTGTTTTAATGTAGCTTGGTAATCTGTTCCATGCATCAGCTGCTTTCTTAAAAAATTCTAAACTAGTAGTTGTTTTAATGTAGCTTGGTAATCTGTTCCATGCATCAGCTGCTTTCTCAGAGAACCAGTTCGTGCACTTCTCATCCCTATAGAATTTTCTACATAGGTTGTCTGATGATTCCCTACTACTTTTAATGATACCAAGAAGTCCCAGAGATAGTAGTCTCTAAATGCCCTAACTTTACCCAATTTCAGGTAATCTGCATACAGACTGTCTAGCAGCAATAATGCCCTCCAGGGTGTGTGTTAATGTGTAAGTAATGCCCTTCCAGGGTAGCTTCATAGCACCCCTGGGTGGGCGTTAATTACATATTAACACACACCCTGTCAAGCATTATTGCTTGCTTATTATGCGCACATGCGATGGCTGGATCTTGGAGAAATGTCTTACATGAAACTGGTCCATGGTGCAAAAAGGGATGGAGACCACTGCTATGAATTGCAATAATATCCATTATTATTTTCTGCTCTTTCGTGTATGTATCACCTATACTATATGTATACATCATTATAGATTGTTATTTGACTACTGCAGTGTTGTACCATTCTGAACCTATGACTAAACAAATGGGTGACAGATCTGATTTTTATATTTTGAATGACTGATACAGTTTTGTGTTTAATTTCCCTACGGCAGCTAATCATAAGTGCACTGCAGGATGTATGACTTAGCTATCGCCTTATCATTAGTTCTGAATCCCGCCCCCATGTGTTGAAGTTATTATTTTATATAAAGTCTTTAATTAGGAACAGGAGAGTCCAGATTATACAGTACGGGTCATGTATCTGATGAGCAGATTTGGTTATAGCACCACAAAAATAATATGAATCAGCATTTGTAAAAAAAAGAAAACTACAACAAGCATTGGTGCTTAACCAGGTTGCATTTTAAGGTACAATGTGAGGAAAATGATGGAAGGAAGTCTCTATGACTGTATATTTGAAACTCCTCCAGACAAGGTTTGGTTATTTATTAAATAAAATGAATATAAAAACACATAAGCGCTTTCATCAGATAAACATACAAGCATTTCCTAGTTCAGAATTTCTGAAACCTGTCACATGTTAGCCAAGCCACCAATATAAACTCCAAAGCCAGCTCACCTTTAAAGGTAATTTACAAGTCAAGTCATGATGCAACAACCACTAAAATGTAACCAAATTAAAATATAAACCTTCAATCTACTGTAAAAATATAAGAAACTGTTGTATACAAATAGGGAGTAATTCAATAAACCCTACATGGCGCGATTCTCCATGTAGGAATAGTGTAGTGGCCCAAATTCGGAATATGGCTGCTGAGAGATCCAGGAAACAGAGCTGGGGCATGTCTGCGGAATGCAAATCACCTCATATGCTGGTGAAAACCATGCAAATGAGGTGATTTTCTGGTTCAGCAAGCAGAAAGACACCAGTGTAGGTGCCATGTCAGCATAAAAAATGTATGCGGTTATAAATCGTGTACCGTACCGGAGTATAAAATTAAAACAGGGGGGTGTAACAACCCAAATAAGAGGTTGTATATTGCACAGTAGGCATGTAAATGGCCAAAACTGTGGGCATTGACTTAAAAAAGTAATGCAATATATGAAAAATTAAAACTTTTTAAAATATGTATGCCACATTTAAGTGACGTGCAGTGACGCTCAAACATGCTATTTTGAAAAAAAATAAAAGGTGTAAAATATGAAATTTAAAGCTATGCAAAGGTATTGCATTATAATGGCCAGCATGCAGAGTCATTTAATTTATTTATTTGACATTTTTAAACAGAATAGTCCACTGGATAAATGTCCATTTTCAGTGGAGTCCTGAGGAGAAAAGCTCCGTAATAAGAAAAATATGTAGTGTATAATGCATAAACAAAAGTAGCAGAGAAAA
Organism: Protopterus annectens; assembly: GCF_019279795.1. Classification (NCBI taxonomy): domain Eukaryota; kingdom Metazoa; phylum Chordata; order Ceratodontiformes; family Protopteridae; genus Protopterus; species Protopterus annectens. The sequence goes on from NC_056732.1 coordinate 1,763,158,242, forward strand.
TTTACAAGCAAGTTAAGTACAGACATGATATTTACATTCAAGTTAAAAAACAGACATAAAAGCTCACTTGATGAAACCAAGAAGAATTACAGAATCACTACAGTCACAAGCCTATAAGAAACATCAAAACTATAGCTGGGGTGACAACTACACTTAAAAGAGAGTTAAAGTTTTTACCAGAATCAAAATCTCATTAATAATATATCATATGTATACGTACAGTGTTAGGACCAAGACCCTTTAATTGTCAAGTAAAAATTGTGATATCAGGTTAGGAGAGGTGAGCATAGTGGAGGAGAGTCTAACCTGGTGTAGTGCAAGAGAATAGACAGCTATTAAAGAGATGGGTCTTTAATGATTTTTTAAACTGCGTAAAGGAAGTGATAGCAGTTATTTGACTGGGTAGAGCATTCCAGATTTTGGATACATAATTATAGAAGAGGGAGTCGCCTGCAGTATTGTTAGTTTTAGTTACTATAAGAATAGGTTTGTTGCTGGAGCGAAGAGTCCTGTTATTGCTGTGGAGGTAAAGTAGGTTTTGAAGTGCATTTTTTTCCTGGCTGATACAATATTTTATGGGCTAGAACAACTTGATTGTAATGTAGGAGTTGGGGAAGTTCCAGCCAGTTGAGAAGCTTCAAGGAAGAGCAGTGGTGAGACCTATATGGGGAGTCAGTGGCGAATCTCGTAATTTTGTTATAGCATGAGTCAAGCCTGGCTAGATATGCTTTTCTAAGGTTAGTTAGAATAGGTGAGGAATAGAGGAGGGTTGAGATGAGGTGGGTGTGGGCTATGGTTGCTTTTGTTGGTTGGGTAAGGAATTGTCTGTTTCTATAGAGGGTACCTAGTGTTTTGTGGACCTTCTTGATGGTCTGGGAGATGTGAATATCAAATCTGAGTATGTTATCAATCTCAACACCAAGGAGTTTGGTATGATCAGGGGAAGAGATAGTAGTGTTATTGCTGTACAAGATATTGAAAGTGGTGGTTGAAGAGGAGGACCTAGTAGGTTTAAAGAGCAGTACTTTGGTTTTAGCAGGGTTTAGTCTAAGTTGTGTATTTGATAGCCATGCTTCCATAGAGAGAAATGATTCTTGTGTTAAAGTATGAAGCTCATTTAGTGAGGAAGCTGCACAAATTAACACAGAATCGTCTGCATACTGAATGACAGATGCACTGGGAGTGGAGGAATACAGCTTGTTGGTATAGAGGGTGAACAGCAGTGGGCCTAATATAGAACCCTGGGGAACACCAAGAGTGACTAGAAGAAGGGGTGAGAGGTCTTGTTTCCACAGAACTGCCTGCTGTCGGCTGGCTAAATAGCTTAAGAACCCTGCTATGGAGGATTGGGAAATAGCTCATTCAGACATTTTTGTGATAAGAATGTCATGTCTAACCTTATCAAAGGCCTTTGACAGGTCAAGAAAGGTGGCACGAATGTATTGACCATTGTTTCTATGAAGGTTTACTGTATTGATGAAGGCCATGAGGGCAGTGGTGGTACTATGGAAGGGACAAAACCCATGCTGATTATTTGAGAGAAGTTTATGTGTGGAGGTAGTCTAGTAGTTGGAAATATATACATTTTTCAAGGATTTTTGCTAAAGGTGATAGCATTGCTATTGGTCATTTATGTGTATGGATGTAGTGTAGTAGTTGGAAATGTATACATTTTTCAAGGATTTTTGCTAAAGGTGATAGTATTGCTATTGGTCAGTAGTTAGTAAGTTCTGTGGAGATGCCTCCTTTATTTAGTGGGATTATAAAAGATATTTTCCAAATTTTGGGGACAATGGCTTCTGAAAGGGATCTATTAATAAAAATGGCTATAGGATAGGCCATTGCTTCTGCAGCAGTTTTCAGGAATTCCCCTGGTAATTTGTCAGCAGTCAGAGCAGTGGGCTTTAGTTTTACGAGGAATTTTTTTATTCTATCTATAGATATGGGTTGGAGTTGGAAGGAGTTATTCTTTGTGTGAGTAGTGGATGGTTCAAAGGGGTGGGGTTTGTGTTGATTTTTTGCTGTTGATTGGTTAGGGTTTGAATTATTTCAGTAAAGTATTTGTTAAATTGAGCAGCAATGCTATCTGAGTCATTTACAAGGGTGGGAGAGGGAGTATAACTTTTGCCTGGTAGTAGTAGTTTGTTTATGGCTGCCTAAAATTTTTGGGGGAGATGTTGGTGCTTGGTTTGAAGGGTGTAGTAGTAGTTAATCTTGTCAAGTTTTACTAGCTTTTTGGCTTTATTCTTAAGCTCCTGATATCTTCGTTTAGTAGCTGGGGACTTGACAGTATGCCAATGATCCCATGCTTTGTCCCTGGCTTTGAGGAGGAGGAGCCAAGGTGTGGGATTTGCTCAGAGTCTTAAGGTTCTGGGAGGGGTATGAAGATTTAATATGCCTAGAAAGGTGATATTAAAGTAGGAAACTGCCTTGTTTAATTCCAGGGGTATCCAGTTGCAATGTTTTAGTTCTACAATGAAGTTATTGGGGTTAAAGTTCTTTCTGCTTCTGATGGTATGGTAGACAGTACCCTTAGGATTATGATTATTTTGACGTAGTAGGAAGGTTGGCAGGTGGTCACTTAGACCATCTAGAAGGCATCCTGCTAGAGTGGGATGACTTGGTTTATTAGATAGAATCCAGTCCAGGATAGATTCCTTGTTGGTTACCTTGTCAATTCTTGTAGGTGCTTGGGTGGTTTGGGTAAAGCTGTGGAGGAGAATGTGGTTTGTTTGGGTGAGGGAGTTACAGGATAGCCAGTCTATATTAAAATCCTGCAGAAGAATAGTTTCCTTTAGGAGGGATAGACAGGACCAGTGGAGTAGGTTTTCCAGAGTGGGTATGTTGTTACCAGGAGGTATATAGCATCCAATTATGTTTACTCTTTTTTTTGGAGTTGAGTGTTAGTTGGATGAACAATAATTCAGCATGTCCACAGAGGGATATTTTATGCATAGTGGTTGCACTGTGAGGTGATTCTTAAATAGTATGGCAATGCTGCCCCCTTTTTTGTCCTTTTTATCCTTCCTTAGGATGTTATATCCAGGGGGGATAATTTCATTGTCACATTATACAATGGCAGATTATAGTGGTAGCTAAAGAGATAGGTCCTGGTGTAGTGCAGTATCCAGGGTATACACAATTATATGTATGTAAATGAGCCAGGGTTATTGAATAGCATAAAGGGCCATTGTGTCCATAGCTACTAACTGTGGTAGAGCTCGAACTGTGTTTGTGTAGGCAGAATGGATAACTAACATCAGAAGGGGGTGTGTCATGCCATATTTAAGCAGATTGGAGCTTAGTGGTACCTGTTTGCCCTCAGCTAAGCAGAGCTAAGCAGGGGGGTGTGTCTGAGGCTGCTAAGCTATATTTAGCTCCATGGTGCATGTTTTAGCTGGTTAAAGAAAAGATAAGCATGCCCATGTAAAGGGGAGGTTCAAAACTGCTGAGCAATGTTTATACTAGTGCCATGAGTTTGTGCAGAGCACCGTGGGGTTTAGCAGTAGACTAAATTAAAAAAACTAAATAAATAAATAAAAGGAAATAGCCTGGGAAAGCCAATCAAGTATAAAAGACTGATAAGCCCTATTCCGCTGACACTGGCCCATTCAACCCTCTAAATGATATACTGGGCAGGTGGAATGTATCATAGTCAGCCAATCACACAGTCTGCATCTGCACATACCACTATAAAGTATTTATTCATCCTTCAATCTGATTTTTCCCACATACTCTGCACCATTGGAGTACACACTTGGAAATTTTAAGTGACAAAATGATAGGAGCTGCTGCTGCTCTGCTACATCTGTATGCACTACAGGCATTAAATGAAGATAATGCATTTGACAGCATAACACATGATCTTTGAGAGCAATGACTCAGATACAGACCACTTTCGAAAAAGTTTGCAGAAAATTGCTAATCATTTTAATGCAACAAAGGTGTATACACACACACACACACACACACACACACACACACACACACACACACACACACGCACACACGCACACCCCCACACCCCCACATACACACACACACACACACACACACACACACACACACACACACACACACACACACACATGCACACACACGCCTGTATGAACATGTGCATGAATACATGAGTACATATCCACACATACACACACAGACTCACAGACTCAAATACACACTTGTAATATTGGTTACTTCCCACTTACAGATATTGTTTTCAGGAAGACTGATATCTCTTAGAACAAACAAAGGCACACGCACACACACACACACATATGCACACGCACACACACACACACACACACACACACACACACACACACACACACACACACGCGCACACACACACACACACACACACACACACACACACGCACACACACACACACACACACACACACACACACTGCACGCACACACTTGTGTGAACATGTGCATGCATACATGAGTACATCTCCACACACACACACACAAACCCACACACTCAAATACACATTTGTATTCTTGGTTACTTCCCACTTACAGATAGTGTTTTCAGGAAGACCGAAATCCCTTAGAACAATTCCATCTCCAATTACAACTTCTTGAATATGGAATCCTGGAATTACTGTTCATTACATGGCTGCACTCTGAGGCCATACTTGTATGAGCTGAGTTTCACACTTTTGTGGGTTTTCTGTTTTCCTTACATTATCCTATCATGGTTTTAGTGTTTATAAATAAGGGTATTTGTGGTGCAACATTCACATACAAGAGGTGTAGGAGACTTGTTTCTATGCAGGAAGTACTTACTGTCCTAAAGGTGCCAATGGTTTCAGCAGATATACTGTTTTTGAGTTGGACTTATTCAGAATTTATCAGGTGATTAGGTGCTGGTGCATTTTACCAGTTCCATGCAAAAAAGATATTTTAACTGCATTAAAGTGGCAGTGCATAAACGTTAGCTGTGGGAACAACATGTTGGCTTGAGAAAATTCAGTTAAAAAGGAAAGAAGCTGGAGAAAAATGTGGTGGGGGTGACCAAAAGATTCTGATCAAGTCATCTTTCATGGATTATTACCTGAAGAGGCAAATATGTTAAATATTTATTCCATGTCTTTATCTGCACAATGTAGTATGTTAATGAATTTAACATAACCAATACCTGCAACAATGGTTGTGCCTCTACTTTGTAATGATCCTATGACATGTGAAGTCATTAAGATAATGTGCGACTTAGGAGAAACTTGACTTTTATAGTGTGCCTTGCTAAACTTGTGAGGGCTATACTAATAGCACTTCATTTTCCATTGTTACCATAAACTAAATAGTTTCTAATCTGCTATAGCTCTCAGAATAATGGTTTAGTAGTTTATCTGATATATGTAATGGCTATGATTCATATATTCAAAGGTCTGAATGTCAAACATAGGAACTTCTAGCCTTAAGATGCATGACTGCTTTAATACCTTGTTCATATTTTTGTTTCCTATATACATATCATGATTTTTTAAGGAGATAAATGACTGACCTATGCTTGCAAGGAAAAGATTATTCTTTAATCATGGAAAGTGGTGTCTAAGGTATTGGTCACTGTTTTCTATTATTGATATTTGTTTTAATATTAGGTTCCCCTATCATTTTGTTTTAATATTAGGTTCCCCTATAATTTTGTTTTAATATTAGATTCCCCTATGTTTTTATTTTAATATTAGGTTCCCCTATCTTTTTGTTTTAATATTAGGTTCCCCTATCATTTTGTTTTAATATTCGGTTCCCCTACCTTTTTGTTTTAATATTAGGTTCCCCTATCATTTTGTTTTAATATTAGGTTCCTCTCTCTTTTTGTTTTAATTTTAGGTTCCCCTATCATTTTGTTTTAATATTAGGTTCCCTATCTTTTTGTTTTAATATTTGGTTCCCCTATCTGTTTGTTTTAATATTAGGTTTCCCTATATTTTTATTTTAATATTCGGTTCCCCTATTTGCTGTTAGCTCTTCTGATGGTAGATTCCTGGCATAAAGTTTCAAACAGACCTGGATCAGACTTTACCTTGTACACAGGCAGAAGTAATTTATTGCTGTATCATAAGGAACAGAATATAATTTGAGTTTCAAAAGGTATTTTCCTCAGATCTACTCACTAAATATTTTCTTGAAAGAAATCATTGCATTTTCTCAGGTAGCTTATTCAAAGGCAGCACAATGCAACACAGTTTTCAGCAAAGGGTTGGGTCTGTGAGGTTACGGTATAAAGAGGAACATTTACATCACTGGAGTAACCAGGCATTGGGTTTGGAATTCACTAGGACAGAAATATATATTTTTCTTGACTTCTGCTGATTTACATTCAAAATACAAAAATGTTACTCTATTCATATCAGCACACTAAATTCTTTATATGCTATCATTTATTGTTAAATGCCACAGCATACCAAGTTGGAAATTATACAAAAGCAGCTTCAGCAATGTAATTGTAGCACCATTAAAAAGTGTCTGTCTTGAAAATATTTACATTATGAATGTTTGCCTTTTAGGATTTCACAAATAATAATGGAGTATAAAATGCCTGCAACACATTCTCCACTGTACTCATACATATTTAAACAGAACATTAATTTCACTGACTTGTCTAAACATGGGCTAAACTCTTGGCTAGGCTTACAAGGGCCTCAGGGCCAATAACCTGGCAACCACCTATGATCCTCCTGTGATCCTATAAGAAAATCACTTTTGAAGCAAAACACAAGTGAAACTGAAGACTCTTGCCAAAACAAAACATAAGAATAAGTGAATTCCTCACACTTCTTCTTTGCAGATTTAGTGAATTTAGTTATTTATTTAAATGTGTAAAACTGGGGGAGACCATTGATCATAAATGACAAATTTCAGTCTTAGCCTGGGAAAGCGTTAACGTTTGACAATTAACACACACATAGATACAGTTCAGTTGGGTGAAGCATGTGTGTGATACCAGTACAATGTTGTTATTATCAAGTGACACAGCATTTGCTTGAACACTGGTGAGGGTGAATGCTGGTTGGTCAACAAAGGTTAAGTGTTTGGGCAAGGAGTTCTTGTGCGACTATGTACGTATGTGTTTTAGGGTTAAGGTAAGGGTTAGTTAAATTGATATACTTAGTGTGTATATGTGTGATATTTTTATGGTTAGACTGAGGGTTAGGGAAGGAGTAAATTTAGTGTGTGTGTGTGTGTGTGTGTGTGTGTGTGTGTGTGTGTGTGTGTGTGTGTGTGTGTGTGTGTGTGTGTGTGTGTGTGTGTGTGTGTGTGTGTGTGTGTGTGTGTGTGTGTGTGTGTGTGTGTGTGTGTGTGTGTGTGTGTGTGTGTGTGTGTGTGTGTGTCATCAGTGTTGAGCTGTCTTGTGTAGTGGTAATGGTATGAGAAGGTTTTTTTTGAGGTGTACTGCACCTTACTAATGCATGCTAGGTAATCATAACGCTAACATGCAGCTCACCTTAGAAAAGCCCTTCTCATAACAGAATCACTATTCAGACATATCTGTACTGAATGTATGGTAGGGTTATGAGTAGTGCATTGGGGATTTCATGGAATTGATTATTAGGGATAATAAAAGAGCACTAAGTAAGGCTGAATGTATTATTCTTAAATTACATGAAATTGTGAACAGTGTTTTATTTTTACAGTATGAGGTAGGTACAGTACAATGAAATTTTAACAACAATGACAGGAAATGTGATTTTATCAAAGCAGAAAAAGTAAGAAATTATTGAGGGACAAATTGGCTTATGAGAAAAGGGATGTATACCCTTCTCCCAGGAATAAGGGGTACAATAAAAATAGGGGGTAATATTAATTTTCTTGGGGAGTCAATTAGAATGGCTGAAGGTAATCTTGAAAAGAGTGATCAACACGATTTTTGGGAGACTCCCTCCACCCCAACTCTTCTGCTTCATTGCCAGATGATCCCCACAATTGCAGGGAAGACAGACAACTCCCTGCAAATGAATATATCTCTTAATAGATGGTTATATAGATGTTTGTGATTGCTAACAGCACATACCTAGAGTCTGAAGTACTTTTGCAGTGCATTAGTAGGACAAGAGCTTTAAGAATGGAGGATTTAAAGCAAAGGGAGTAGATAAGGTGTGGTGTGAATACGTGGATGTTTATGGCTTGTCTAGGTTATGTGACTTAAGATATTAAATTGGCATTTTCCCATTTTCACCAGTGCAGCTTCAGTTGAGAACAGAATTTTGGCTATAACAATTTGTCTTTAAGAGCGGTTGGTATTGGTTCTCAGATTTTTGGGAACAAATGTAGAACAGTAGTGGTTAGTGCATTGTAGTTTAGATTGAGGGGCCCATAATGAAGGTACAGGATGTTCAAGGTTTTTAAGGTTGTAGGTAGGTGAGTTTCATATTAGTCTGGATGCTAGTGGAGAGAAAGGCTGGTTTTGCAATAGTTTGAATAGTTGTGATCTGAGAAGGAGGGCTAATCTTTTATTTGACAGGAATCCATTTTGCTTTTTGTAGTGTTTTGCAATGGTATTCTTCTTTGGGTTAGTGTGTGACTAGTCTGCAAATTTTATTGGTGCAATTTTGACTGAGACTGTGATTTCATTTTGAGGTTTACACCATTAAGGAAAAGCTGTATTCTAATTAGGATTGTCAGATCCACCCACAACCCCTTTTTCCAAAATCACAATCATCTAGAGCCCAGGTTTACACTGCCGGGTAGCTAGCCCTGCTGCGGTAGTTCTTCTACACTGCACTCGCACACACACTCACACCTATGGCCAATTTAAATTGTCCAATCCACCTACTGCATGTCTTTGTAATGTGGGAGGAAACACACATGAACACAGGAAGGACATGCAGACTCCACACTGAAGGCATCCCAGCTGAGAATCAAAATGGGGAACTTCCAGCAGTAAGGTGACAATGCTATCCACTATGCCAGTCTGCTTTTCCTATTGTAATTCAGTGCGGGGGTTTGAGAGGAAGGCAGACATTTTGTTAGCCACAAAAATAGTGAGTTTATGCTCTTTCTTGTGTTGCTAAGTGTAGGAAGACGCTTTGAGAAGGATCTAGCCAGAGTCCCAGAATCTTAAATGAGTTAGTGTTTTCAGTAGTGGTATTGTTGTGGTGAGAAGTAGTTTTGCTTAGTTTTTGCTTTGTCCTGAAGAGGATGTTTTTTCATTTGGATGAATTTAGTATACATTTATTGTTATTGATCCAGTGAATCAGGTGGAGTAAGTCTGATTGAAATTGTTTCACTGAGAGGTCATAGTTGTATGAGGTGTGTTTCACTTTTTTTTTTATAGTGATTCAGTCATGGTGTTAGAGTTTATAAGTGGGGGCCGAAACACAGCCATAAAGGCAGGTATAGGGGGTTTCCCTACCTGCAGAAAGCACTTATTGTCTTCATGGTAACTACATTTTCAGCAGATGGTCTGTTCGCTGAATCTGACTTGTCAAGTTCGCTGTCAGGTGATTAGGATCTGATGTATTTTATCATGTCCATACCAAGAAAATGACTTTATAGTGTTACAGTGGTGCTACATAAAGGTCAGCTGTGAAAAAAATAACTTGGTTTAACAAAATTCAAGTAAAAAGTAAATAAGCCAGAAATCAATAGAATGTGATTAAAAGATTCTGATTAAGTTATCCTGCACAGATTATAACCCAAAGAAGCAAATATCTGTCTATGCATATAGTACATCTGGTTATACACAAAGTAGTATGTAGATGTATTTTACATAAGTGAATCCTGCAACAATAGTCGTTCTTTTACTTTGTAATAATACTGTGATATGTGGAGTCATTACCTTCCCTTTTTTGTTTAGCTCTCCTATGGGTGGATTCATGACATAAAATTACAAATAGAGCTGTATTATGCATTACATCATAGACCATACAAATGTAATTTCTTGCTACAGACAATAAGGGGAGTTTCTAAAGATGTTTTAATCAGTTCTAATTTTCCAGTTGCAGAATGTTTTACTAGAAATGAATCACTGCACTTTTTCAAGTTCTTTCAGGAATGTTGTTTTTTGTTTAAAGGCTATAAAATGCAATACAGTTTTTAGTAAAGTAAATTAAAGTGTTGTAGTTATATACCAGGAGTAACTAGACACAGAATTTGTAATTTGCAAGGCCACTGAATACATTTTCTTTCTTTTTACTTCTGTACAGTCATACTCAAAACAGAGTTCTGAGTTCATATCCTCACATTATTGTCCTTTGGGTACTTGCATTCATTATTTTAGTACGATAGCATATAAAGTGGGGAAATGATATGAAAGATGGTTTTTAGACAAAACTGCTGAATGCTTTAGCAAAGTAACAAGTTCAGTGTTTGATATTATTTACATTATAAATGTTTACCTTTTAAGACTTTGCCTATGGTAACAGGATATAAAATGCCTGTAACAAATTCTCCACCCTACTTGTACATATTTAAACAGCACGTTGATTTCAAGAAAATCGCTTTTAAAACAAACCATGAGCGAAACTTGAAGCCCCTTGACAAAACAAAATGCAAGAATATGTAAATTCCTCACACCTACTGCTTTGCAGATTTAGTGTTTTAAGTATGTCTTTAAATTTGTTAACTGAGGTAGAGATTGGATCACAAATTAATAGTTTCAGTCATAGCCTGAATATGAAGTATATACACTAATTGACAGAGAGATCAGGGAGTCTCATATTAGTCTGGAAGCTAGTAGAGAAAATGTTTGTTTTTCTAGTAGTTTGAACAGTTGTGGTCTGAGAAAGATATCTGTCCTTTCTTTGACATGTAGCCATTTTGCTTTCTGTAGTGTTTTGCAACTGTACTCTTTTGGTAAGTGAGTGATGAACTTGCATATTTCATTGGTGAGATTTTAAACAACAGTGTGATTTCATTTTGTGTCATATGCTATTTGGCGCATGTCTCTTGTATTCAAGTGAGACACTGAGGCACTGTGATGGGTTCAAGTCATCATGGGCTGTAACTGGAACATATACTTAAGCTAATTAACCGACTTATTACCTCAAACACACTCTCATGTGCATCTCCATTCATACTTGCATTCACTCTGACTGACTATACAAAATGGCACTGATTTTGCGCATGCTCAGTAACTTATATGCACATGCTATATGCTTATATGTTGCACACTCGGGTAATCCATTGGACTGTGGATACTCAGGACTGCTAGTAACATGGACAAAGATCCAAAACTCAGCACATTTCTTGAACTGCTGGCTTGTAAACTGTGCCCTATTGTCAGATATGACTTTGTGTGAACTACCATGAACAGAAAAATGTCTCTTCAATTTCGAAATTACAGTGCTGGACGTTAAGTTAGAAAGAAGGTCAATTTCAAACCAATTCAAATAAGAGTCTACTAACACTAAGTAATGTTGACCATTCCATTTGAAAATATCAGTAGCAACCATCGACAACGGTAGTTCAGGCATCTGGTTAACTGAAGTGGTTCTTTTTGGTGGTGAGATTTAGTACTGTTGCAAATGGAACATGCTAGATTTTCCTTCTCTATATCTTTTGACATAGAAGGCCAAAATACTATGCCTCTTGCCCTTCTTTTGGTAGAATCAGTACCTGGGTGACCACGATGCAAAATTTTAATATATTCCTGTTGTAATGCAGTAGGAATAACCACTTTAAGACCTTTCATGATGAGTTCATCTTCCATCACGAGCTCTTCTCTGTAGGGAAAATACTTCTGTATGTCAAGTGGTAAACTAGTTTGTCATGCTGGCCATCCTTGACTGATAACATTTGTCAATTTCTGGAGAATCAAGTCTGAAGCTGTATGATTTCTGAGTTCATCAAGATGTGATGAGGAAAAATGTTTGACTTCCATGACTTCAAAGTCTGTTTTCTCATTGTCATGCTGTTCTGTTGTTTGTCCGGGTGCTCTTGACAAAGCATCAGCAAGGTATAGAAATTTGCCTTCTGTATAGACAATATTGAAATTGCACTTTTACAATTTTGACATCATGTATTGCAAGCGTGCTGGGGCTGTGTGTATTAGCTTTTTCAGAACTGTCACAGAGGTTGGTGATCGGTCACTATTTGAATAGGTTTGCCAAAAATATAGTCATTGAACTTTGAACATGTGAACACTACTGCCAAAAGGTCTTTTTTAATTTGTGCATACTGCATTTCAGTTGGGTTAAATTTCCAATTGCATAGGCTACTGATATGCCTCTTGAAGACATGCTGCACCAAGACCACACTTTGAAGCATCACATAAAAGAGTTAAAGGTTTGTGAATGCCATAATATCTCAATATGGGTAGACTGGCAATTTTCTGCTTCAGAACATCAAATGCTTTTTGGTGTTATTCCAACCAGGAAGAGTTTACATTTTTACGTGTCAACTCATGTAACGGTGCTGAAAGCTCACTCAAGTCAGGGATAATCTTTCCTAAATAGTTGACCATACCAAGAAAATGTAAATATGTAACATTTTCTGGAACTAGCTTCTCAAGAATTGTAGCTTGCTTAGACTGAACTGGTTGTAAGCCAGAATTGGCAAACAAATGATCCACATAAGTAACTTCCTTCAGTTTGAATTTACACTTCTGAGGATTCAGTTTAAGATTTACTTCATGAGCATGGTGTAGAACTTTCTTGAGGTTTCTATCATGTTCAACTTCACCATTGCCCCCTACAGCAATGTTATCTACTATAATAGCACATGGATAACTTGAAAAAATTGTTTCATCTCACGTTGGAATACTTTACTGGCAGAATGTATCCCAAATGTCATTCTCAAAAATCTGTATCTATCAAATGATGCACTAAAAGTGGTTAACAATAAAAATTTGTGATCCAACGAAATTTGCCAAAATGAACATTTTGCATCTAAGAAAGAAAAAAACAGTGGCATTTGGCATGAGAGGTTACTTCTTCTACTGTGTGCATCTGATGATGAGGATGTTTAAGTGCTTTACTTAAGATTCTTGGATCAATACATATTCAAATATCATCTGAGCTTTTTTATGAGCTATGGCCATGGAGGATACCCATTCAGTCAGTTCTTTTACTGGAGTAAGCACACCTGAATTCACCATTTTGTCAAGTTCTGCTTTTAACCTTCCTTGCTGGTCTGACAACTGGGCTTACTTCATGGTTTAACCTCATGGAATATGTGACTGGAAGTTTGCCAAGCTTGCCTGTGAAAATAGTATATTCACTAAAAATATTCTGTGAAAAACCATTGTTGTTGTTCAGACTTATATGGTGGATCTCTTTATTAAATGAAATCAATCCCATTCTCAAACTGTCTTTGAGGCCTAACAATGACTGCACGTGTCTTTTGACTATGTACAACTGCAACTCATAACTATTCCCATCAAAATGGCATGTGAAAACTACTACACCATCAGTTTGAATCTCTTCACCATAAGCAGCTGATTAGCTTGTAAATGAAGCAAGGAAAGAGGGTGGAGTGATTCAACATGGTAGAAAGCAACTGTGTAGGTTCTGTGCTGCTGGGACACTTTCTAAATATTGCACCTGCAAGCTTAGAAAATTGAGAGGACACTGGTTTAGTAGAAAGCAGCTTAGCTGCCATTCCCACCCAAGGAATGGTACACATTGTAAGTGTAGCAGACTCCTCAACCTCTTATGGCAAGACATCTGGACAAAGGCATAAATAATGAGGGGAAAGGCCCATAATTAGTGAACTGTTGAAATCTTTGCTCTGACAAACTTAGAAAATTGATAGAACCAGAGGTTTGCAGCAAAGTATTATCCATTCTGTAGTCAACATTCAGCTCCCCTTCAGTTTCCCTATCTACATGGTTGCCTTTTTGTGTAGAAGTTTATGTAACTTCCAGGCTTTCAACACAGTGAAGATGCAAATGAGGTCTGAACTCATTAGAATTGCTGAATCACAAACAGTTGGCTCCTTGTAGGGATGTTCACATCGTATAAGCACTCCTTTGTTGTTTGTGTTGTTTTGTGCTGTTGGGATGGAAACTGTGCTTGTTTACATCAGGTCAGTGTTGCAGGTTAGAGGGACACAACTGTGATTGGTTACATCAGGTGGGTGTGTCTGGTTAGAAGGATGGCAACTGTGATTGCCTACATTAGGTGGGTGTGTCAGGTTAGACTTACAAATTGTTACATTTAGATCTGTCAGGTTTTGAAATGCAAGTAAGCAGTGATCAATAGGTTTCTGTTTTATTAACATCAAACCTTGTTTTCATTTGTCACAAATTGTTTGTTCTCTGACAGGTTTTTAGTATTATTTATTATAAAGGAAAAGAAAAGAAAAGAAATAAAAAAGGAGAAATATTTGAAATGAGGAAAAGCAATCTATGACATATATACAGTAGAAAATGTTTGTACACATGAGATATGTCTACATAGGTCTGCATTTCAACTCTCACTCCAATGAACCTTCAAAAAACAGGATGGGTGCCTTGGCCTATTTGCCACACAAACATTTTTGCAAGAAAGAACTAATGTCATTCTTCACACAACCAACTACAACAGACTGTATACTGATTTCAAACCACAGAACTGTTATTTTTACATGTGTTATTGTATTTTGATGTAAGATCACTTAGTGAGTACACAACCTGTACCTGCTATGATTATTGCTGGCATATTTACAGCTCTGTCTTCTTTCTCTTCTTCCAGATCATTCATCATTTATCTGGCCAGTACTCTGAGAGATGCAGTCTGTAAGCCATGCTATATCATTGGCCTTAAAATGTGTGAGGATATTAAGTGGAAATAATAAGAGTTGCATTCACCAACAACTGAAGATCAGGTTGGATAGCAGAAACAAGTATGGACTGTTCTGGGGGGAACAAAGGTGAGTTACTCTTATGCCACATGCAAGGACATAACTGTTCTGTTCGGGGAACACATCTGGGTTACTGTTATGGCACATACAAGCACAGACTGTTGTTTGGATGCAACCAAAGGGAATTTGTTGTTGTGACACAAAGAAGGATATTCTGCCCTTGTTACTCTTCTTGTTTTGCATCCTGTCTGTTATTTGATCATGTGAGGGTTGTGAAGTCAGAAACTGAACTGTGTGTCATTGCTTTCTAACTTCCCTCTTCAATGATTTTCTAGTATAAATGTATGGTGCTAAACTGAGGGCATGCAGTTATCATCAGTAGTTTTGAGAGGTATGACTGTGTGAATCTTTGATGCCTGAGGCCTACTACTTACTAAAAAGCACATATACATCAAATAGGTCTCTGCTGTCACATGTTACAGTAATGTTTGTACAGATCTTTCACCTTGTACTTACTTATTGTAACAGCTGATGAAATCCAAGGATAAGCCATAATATTATTAAACAGTACACTCCAGGTTCAGGAATTACCTTGAAAATGCAGCAGTTGCCACAGTGTTAGTCCAGGGTTGACTTTGTCTGATGCAAGCAGTATGCAGACAATACATGGGGAGGTAAAGGTTGTGTGAGTTGCCTGGCATCAATGTTACTATACGTATGTGAGTAGGAGAAAGGTTTATTGCTCCTAGGTGGTGAGTGAGTGTGCTATGTGTTGTCTCTTAGCCAATGCAAGAGCATACTGAGCATGCCCATGTCTGCCTACACCCATGACTGTGGGTTCCCCCTCTAACTCCTCATCTGCCTGTGGCTGTGGTGACCTTGGCATTGATTGGTGGGATGTGTGCCTCTTCTCTTTGTTGAACCTGCTGCAGCTGTTCCCTCAGGATTATGTTATGTAGCATGGCACATACTGTGAAGATTTCTGTACATGTCTGTGGCTTGTACATAAGGGCTCTCCCAGATGTATCTAGGCTCTAGAATTGTCACCTCAGCAGGCAAAACACACACTGTATGACATTTCTGGCTTGAGTGTGTGCAGCATTATGGAATTTTTCCATGGGTGTCTGCATTTCTGATGGCTGTCATCAGCCATGCTTCCAGTGCATAGCCTGCATCCACCAGTAGATGACCCTGTGGGATATCCCCCCCTAGCAAATACCTGGTACAGATGGGAGGTGTGCCAGATATGTGAGTCATGGTAACTGCCAGGGCTGCCAGCATACATGTTCAATATGATTGCCTTGGCATTACACACAACCTAGCAGTTGATAGAGTGGTAGACCTATCTTTTAATGTAGAGCTTACCCTGTTCCCCAGTTGGTGACTTAATTTCTACATGAGTGCAATCTATGGCTCCCAGTAGTGCAGGGTAGTGCTCTACCTGCTACAACTGTTGCATTTCTCTGGCCCTCTCCTCAGAACTACAGGGAAAGTATATGTGCTTACAGGCATGTTGGAGCATACCATCCAGGAATTGGGGGAGGATCCTAGATGCTGATGCCTGTGACACCCATAGCATGTCCCCTGTTGGTCTTCTAAAAGGTGCCTGTATCTAATATTCTAAGGTGTACACATACCCTAGTCTCTGATGAGATGGGTTCCCAGTGGCTGGCTCTGGCTCCTAGTTGAGGGTGCCAGATGTTGCAGAGTTCCTGTACTATGTCCCTGTTCAGCCTGTAGTACTCTACAATTTTCAAGTCATGAAGGTTATGATAAGTTAACTGTGGCCTGACAACGCTTCTCCTTATTGGCCTAAGCCTATTGGCAGCAGAAATAGCACTGGCTTTAGCCTCTTGCACATACAAATGGATTAAAGCAGCAGCAGGCCATAACATTCTGTATGTGTAGACTTTCCAGGTCTGAACTCCAAAGGTTTTGACATCTGCAGGAGAAACCAGCATGAAGTCTACATGGATACTTTATAGCTTGTTGAATAGCTCCACTGTGTTGGATTGGTTGATTAGCATGCAGTTCAGCTGCCTATGCTGTAATTTGCATCTTTGAAACACAGACAAAGACAGGTGAAAGCCATTAATAATCTGCACCCTTATAAAAAAAACAAACATATAGCTAACCAAAATGATGGTGAGTAGGGTTGTATATGTTTGGAAGACTACAAAAATGCATTTTCTTCAGGATATATATCTAGACACAGGAGTACTGAACCTCAGCAGGTATGACCCCATTTTGTCACCTACATATTGCATATATTGGAATGTATGTAAGACAAGTGTGAAGCAAAGGTGTTTACACTTTTATCTGTATGCATTAGTTAGAGGTGTATTGATGATATGGGCCTGTCTGTCAAGACATTTAAGAGGTACACGTGATTGACAATACATGAAAATGGAATGCCGCGTGATATATATGTACAAATGTGTTAGGGACAGGTCCTTTGATACCACTTTTAGCATGTCAAAGACATTTTGTTAGCAAAATGGGTCATTTGCCTCTTTTTATTTGGGGGAGCAAGGATGAGTTATTGCTATGGCACAAACAAGAATGAACGGTTCTTTTTGGGGGGGCAAATTTGACTTTATGATTCTGGCACAAACATGGATATGTTGCTGTTGTTACTGTCCTTGTTTTGCATCCTGCCTGTTGTGACTATTTCATATCTCTGGACTGCTGTATGTTTCTCCAGTGGGTAATACTGACTAGCTACCTTTTCTGTTTGATCTGGGAATAGTTATTTTGTAGTTATGCAATAGTTATGTGTATTATACCTCTGTTGTCTTTTAGGACACCTACAAGTATATCACTCTGGTATGTCAATCTAGGGAGACCCCCCCCCCTTTAATGATACTGAAAATCAAGTCATAGTCGATGGGTTTTGGTAAAATGTTGCTTTTCTCTTGGAAAGGTCACGGGGAGATATGGTCCATAGGTTGTGAATATGGCAACAAATTGTTCATTATGTCAGTGCTGTGGGTAGCCACTGCAGAACATATGAACAGGTGCACAACAAGGCCACTGACATGATAACATCTTCAAGGAGGCAAGCAGCTGCAGTGGTCCATGAAGAAATGGTTACCGGCATAGGGCCTGCTAGGGAACCACCATTAAACCCCAATGAAGAGTTTCTGGCCAATCTGACAGATTCAGACATATCCCTGGAAAGTTTAGTACAACATATCCTGGATGTGGGTGCAACACCTTCCAAGATAGTAAGCACATCCCGGGAGGAGCTTCCAGGTAAGCTTTGATGTCTCAGCAATTGCATATTGTTGTTTAGTAAAACAATTAAAATGAATAAATGAATTCTGTATCAACATGTCTTATTTTGGGGGGAATTGAAGATTGCGACAGTTATAACCTTACTTTGAAGTTGTCAACCGTGTTTTTGTTCAAAGTACAGTTCATGCACATATACAGTGGTAAATGTTTTACCCCCTGTGTTACTGTTAATTGTGGTGATGTTACCCTTACATCTTCCTTAACATCTTCCCAGACTGTCTGGAGTACAGTGCAGCATGTTTTCTGCAGATGGAAAGCTAATTTTATTTATAAGTAGTGCTGAGCAATTGAAAGAAATATTGTAGTTTGTGATTTTGATCTCAGGCCTGTTGTGTGTATTGCTGTACTTTCTATAATAGTAGCAGCACTGTTAGATTGTTAGCATATATTGCACTATAATAGTGCAGGTGTTAATGTATCTCTGTGTTTCATGTTTTTTACCACAGCTGATCATGAGAGTGGGAGTGTGGGCCCTGTGCCACCTAATGACAGTAGATCCACAGACTCTGATGATGATGCTGGTAGACAAACTGAGGCACATTTGGGGGGTGCAGATATTGAATTTAACACATAGGTTGACATACAGCCATCACCTGTATTTCCATCAGATACAGCCAGTAGGCCTACACCAACCCAGTCCACTGAGGTCGCAGATATTGGACAGATGAAGGGTGAGGACATTGATCATGGAAGTGAGGTTACTGCAGATTCATTGCCTACTGAGTCTGGCCATAGCCAAAGTGTGGCCAAGGTGCCACAGAGGAGGATTGATAGGGGTGCTTGGAGAGAGCCTGCTGTCCCTCCACCACCAGGTGCAGGTGTCAACTTCCATGCCACTCAATGTATGTTTAGGGCAATCATGGAGGCACAGGCATGATGCCATAGCTGCTGCAGCAAATGCTCAGGGTTCTGAATGTGGCAGTCTGACATGGGTGACTGCCTCCACTGTGTTGCTGATTCATTGCATCGGGTGACTGTCACATTGGAACAAGCTGTGTCTGTGATGGCCCGAGGGGTGACTGTCATGGAAAAAACAGTGTCTTGATGGAATGTCTGCTGGGAGGAGAAATGTCATCTTCATGGCCATAGGTCAGCAACATCATGTGCTGTCAGCCAACATGGCAGCGACCGGTCAAGCTCCCATAGTGGCAGTATTTCCACTGCTTCATCACTGAGTCTGTTGTCCACACCCAGATGTGGCAGGACATGTGGTCATGGCTCTGTGTGTCCCCTTGTATGGATCTCATCCAGCAGACATCATTGAAGTTCAAGTAGCAGCACTGCATCTGACTGTGAGCATGGATGTGCCAGTGCAACTCCTGGCAGAACCAGTTCTTGTCATCAGGGTGAGAACAATGAACTGCCACCCCTAAATTGCACATCTGACATTTGTCTGACAGACCATGATGTACAGCTAGCACAGAGCTTGGCTGTGTTTATGTAGACATTCACACACCGGTTTCACCTGGAGAATCCCTACATACATGCACACAACACTTAGTTTGTCTCACTGACCATTTGTTGTTTTATTCCAATGTCTGCCTTCTTCTCCTTCCTCCTCAGACACACTAATTGATCTTCTGTGTCAGCCTAGAATCATAGGAGATTAGGAGATTACTTGGCTATTGATCTGGAGGTCATTTCAACCTAGTTTCACCCCAGTTTAGTGCCATAGAAATATAGTTAATACCCAAAATTGCATTTAGTAATGACTGTCCATATCCAGGAGGGTTGTGGGCACTATTCCCAGTAAAAATTTACAATGCCCCATCCACTCATCCAGGTTCCTTTTGAATAGTGTCATAAAGGTGCTCTGTTTTACTTGAATAGGAAGCCTATTCCAAAGATGTGGCAGTTGCTGGGAGATAAATCTGCCCCTCCTGCATGTGCTATTTAGTAGTAAGTATCACAGCAGTTTAGACCACACACGGAGCGCTGCAGCACTCAGGTTTGACCACAATGCAATATCAGCCAGTATTACAAGAAATAGTGGGATCTAGTAGCACCCCAATCATTTTGCACCTGGGACAGCTGCCCCTCTTTAAGCATCCTAGAGTGCAGGTTTATTTATTATTGTGTTTACAGGTTCATATTTTATAGGTTCAAGGGTGTTTACTAGGCTAACAACCACAAGGGCCTTTTTAAATTTAGCCATGCATCCCAAATCTCAGACAAGGTCTGATACCCTTGCTAAGTGTAAGCATGGGCCTGGGAGATGAGCCATTTACAGGTTGTCTGTGTCCATTAGAAACACAGTTGCCAAACCAGGGGTGAATTTACTGTTTTCCATCCAATTGTCAAACATGTACTTGAATTGAGTTCATAGGATCATAGGGTATTACTAGGCTACTGGCCCTGAGGCACTTATAAGCCTAGCCAAGAGTTTAACCCATGTTTAGACAAGTCAGCACCAAATGCCCCTGTCCATCAGCGACACAGGTGGATTCCCAGAGGTATATTTTCTGTTTCCCATCCAGTTATCCAAGTTGTGCTTAAAAGGGGTAAAGAAGCACTCTTCTTGATGTGGACAGGGAGTCTATTCCATAGATGGGGGAGTCTCTAGGACACAAATCTGTCTCACCAACAAGTCCATGTCACAAACCAGGTTGAGGCCATGTATGTGAGTTACTTGGGAAGAGCTTGAATTGCAGATATGCAGCAGTCCCATCAAGGTGGGATCCGTGATCACCTTGTGTACCAGACAGAGGTCACGACTGAGGACCCTGTATGAAACTGAGTAGAGGGGATATGGCTTTTAGCCTATCTGTGTATGGTAGATGTTTGAGGCCCTGGATTATCCTGTGAGGAACCTCTGTGGTCTCTCCTGCTGCTACATGTGCTTTGTAAGGTACATGCTGAAAGGAGCATTGTACTCAATAATAGGCCTTATAAGGGAAGAATACAGGGATGGTATGACCTCCTTATCTCTGGATGAAATACCCTTACTTATGAGGTGGGCCATGTAGAAGGCTTTCCATACAACGGAAGCAACATGGTGGTCAAAAGTCAGGTTGCAATTAACCTGGGTGCCCAAATCCCTCATGACTGATTGCTTGCTTAGGACATTGTTATTAATGTGATAATTTTTGGGGGTGACACTCTCCCCAAAGGGGATGATGATGTATTTTTTGGTATTTAGCTTTGTTTCTAGTACCAGTCATTTGTCTGAGTGTGAACCTCTTGGAGGATGTCCACATCACTAGGGGAATTGATGACAGCACCAAGCTTGCAGTCATCTGCAAACTTAGTCAGCCATAGCCCACTTGTTTTAGACTGCACCTCAGAAAAGTATATCCCAAATAACAGAGGCCCCAAGACCAAACACTGGGATACACCAGTTGTTATGGGTCTACTGCTTGAGGTGGCTTCCCCTGTTTTTCTAGGTGGGTTCTATCAGTGAGCCAGTTTGCTACTCATCTCGTAACATATGAATTGATGCCTAGTTGAGAGACTTTATCTATTATGCCTGAGTGGGGAATAGTGTCAAAGCTTTGACCAGGACAAGGTAGGTGGTGTCCACCATCTTCCCCTCATCCAATGCTTTGATGACTGTCTCAAAGAATTCAACCAAATTTAGCAGACATGACCTCCCCTTGACAAAACCAAACAGTGAGGGATCAAATGTTTGGAGGTTGCCCATGTCCTTGTTAATGACGTCCATGATAATCCATTCCATGGCCTTGCAGATCAGGCTAGTTAGACTGACAGGTCTATAATTTCCTGGATCTGTGGACGCTCCACTTTTGTGCAAAGGGATAACAGTGACTGTCCTCCACTCAGCTGGGACAAAGCTGGTACTCAGGCTTTGGTTGAATAGGGAACCTAATGGTGCTGCAAGTTCCTGCCTGAGTTCACATAGGATGCAGCCTGGGATGTTATCGGGTCCCATGGAGGCTGTATTTTTTTGCCTTTGAGAGAGTAGTGATGACCTGTTCTCTAGATATAAGGGGAAAGGGGCAGGTATTGCGGCTGTCCTGATTTACTGATGGAGGGAGGACAGAAGGGTGAAGTTTTCACTGAATCTGTCAGTCAGCAAGTTTGCTATATCTACGGCATTTGTATATATGGTGTCCTTGACCACCAGTTCTGAACAGATCTGGGTGCTTCCTTTGAGGTTGCGGACATACGTGAAGAAGGCCTTATAATTGTCTCTAATAGATGTGGTCAATTTGGACTCGAAGTTTGCTTTGGAGGATTTCACTAGTGCTCTTATTTGCCTGTTCAGGCTAAGGAGACATTGCTTCCAATTGGGCACCTGCTCCTTCTTGGTCTTGGACAGTGATTTTTTTTCTTTTTGTTATAGAGTTTATTTATTGCAGATGTCCACCAGACAGGTTTACTCTTCCTTGGGGAGGATGGTTTAGTCCTGTCAGGTATTCCTGATTCCATACATCTACGTAAATGTTCATATAGTGCTTTGGTGTAGTTTTGGATATTGGTGCCAGCTCCTACAGACGGAGGGGGCTGTGAAGCTGTTTATACCATCCCTCAGGAGGCTGTAATCAGCTTTGGAGAAGTTTTTATGTCTGATCCTAGCTAGAGGAGGCAGGTTGGGAGAGATGGCGACTTCGAAAGTGACCACTTTATGGTCGGATCTTACCAGGGAGGACAATACTATAGCAATGCTGCAGTGGTTACCTCTTGTTGGGGTATCGACAAGCTATTCCAAGATATTTGCATTGACAAAATCGAGGAATCTCTGAGCATTTGTGGTCTGACATGAGTAGTTCTTCCAGCCTATGTTTGGGTATTTAAAGTCACCCAGGATCAGGATAAAGGGTTGATTCTTGATAGATTAGAACAGGTACAAATAGGTGAATTGGGCATCTTGAGTCAGATTTGGGGCCCGGTAGCTATCTATGATTTGAATAGGGGTCTTGTCAATGGAGTGTCTCCTGTGTGTCATACTGTCTGACCACCCTGGAGGTGTGTATGTCTTTAATAAATATTGAAACTCCACCTCCTTTGGTTTTACTGCCCACAGTTTGGGGTATGAATGTATGTTAGGATGAGCAACCAGGTAAGGCTGAGGTGCTCTCCACATCTTTGAACTAGGTTTCTGTGACTGCAAAGATGTCAGCATTTTCAAGTGTTAAGAATACTTGCAATGAGAACAGTTTCATGTTTAGACTCCTAGCATTTAGCAGCATGACCTTTAATTTGTGCTTTGTTGAAATTTTTATGTTGGTAGTTTTAACCTCATCACTTTTCCTAAAAAAAGGAACTATTGGGGAGGTAAGAGCCTTTGCCAGAAGCCTGAAGTCCAGGTGAGACAGATGCAGGCCATCTCTGGCAAAGCATCATGGTCTGTCAATCATATCTTCCCAGGCTGTCAGGTACTGGATCCCCCTGAAATGACACCAGAAACTAAGCCAGTTGTTAAAAGTCAATTGTTTTCTGTTTGTATTGAGGCATCATTTTGGGTGATGGCAAAATGCTGCTTAAGGGTAGGGACATACCTGCCTGGGACACATAATCAGTGAGCAAAACCATGTGTCTCTTCATATAGTCCAGGGAGGTACATCTCAGGTCATTCACATCAACATGGACTATGACAGAGTCAAAACAGTACCTGTTGTTTTAGAGAGCAACTATGCTTCACATGGGTGGGGAGTCTGTTCCATAGATGGAGTAGTCTCTAAGATACATACTTGTCTCTCCAGCAGGTCCTATTTATATCATAGGCAAGGTTTAAGTCTTTCGATTGGGTAATTCTGGTGCTGTTTGTTTTGTTGATTTGCAGGAGGTCCATCAAAGTGTGGTCTGACAATGCTCAGTATGCCAGGCATAGATCTCCTCTCAACAGCCTGTAGTAGACAGAATACAAGGATAGGGCCTTGAGGTGGTCTGCATAGGGCATTTTACTTATGCTCTGTATTCTGTTAGTGAGAAACCTCTATGAATGTTACAATTGTGGGATATGCCTGGTTAGATAAATACCAAAGGGGGCAATGCACACAATGATAGGTCTGATAAATTCTGAATATAGTGGAACAATGACTTCTTTGACTTAGATGCCATACCTTTGTTTATAAGTTGGGCAACACAGAATTATTTCCTCACCACTGTAGACACATGATGGTCAAAAGGCTAAATTACTACGTGAGTTCCTAAGTCCCTGAAAACTGGATCAGCTCTATGGGGTGTGTTGTCAATATGATAGTTACCAGGGATGGATGACTTCCCAAAGGATACTATTATGCATTTCTTGACATTTAGTTTTAGTCCATGGTTCTTACACCAGTTGTTTGTCCATGTCAGCTATCCTAGAAGACGTGTGTCAGTGTGAGATTCAATAACAGCTCCTAATTTGCAATCATCTTCAAATTTAGTCAGCCAGAGACCACTGACATTGGCCTTGACATCTCAGAAGTAAATGCCAAAAAGGAGTGGTCCAAGGACTGATCCCTGAGGGACTCCACTTGTGACTGGCCTCTTTGTAGAGGTGGACTCCCCAATTCTAGCTTCCTGGGTCCTGTCTGTAAGCCAGTTGGCTATCCACCAAGTGACATACGGGTTTGTACCTAACCTCTTGAGTTTGTCAACAATAGCCAAGTGGGGTATTGTGTCAAATGCCTTGGCCAGGTCAAGGTAAGCAGTGCAAATAATTTTGGCCTCATCCATTGCTTTGGTGACCTTCTCAAATAAGTCCACCAGGCTGAGTAGGCATGGTCTGCTCTTGACAGAACCAAACTGGGTTGGGTCAGTGTCTGGGGGTTTACTATATCTCCGTTATCATCTCCATAATGATTCTTTCCATTGCTTTACATATAAGACTGGTGAGACTTATGGGTCTGTAGTTTCCAGGGTCTGCAGATGACCTACCTTTGTGCAGAGGGGTGACTGTTGCCTTTCTCCATTCATGAGGCAAGAAGCCTGTTTGGAAGCTACAGTTAAATAGCAATTCATGAGTCCCTGATAGGTCATATCTCATGCTATTTAGAAGGCATCCTGGGATATTGCCAGGGCCCATTGATGCAGTGTTCTTGGTCTTAGACAGAGAATTAAGGACCTGTTCCTTAGTGATAGTAGGGGGAGTTATATTTGATGATATTTCCTGATGGAAGGTTGAGGTGGGAGAGGGTTAAAGTTGGAGCTGAATATATTAGGCAGGATGTTTTCTATAACTTCTGGCTCAGTATAGGTGCTTCCATTTACAATGAGCTCTGCACACAATTGTATATTGCCTTTGAGGTTGTGAACATAGCTAAAGAATGCTTTGTGGTTGCCCTTGAGAGGCCAAACGTACCTCAAATTTGACTTTGGTAGACTTTATTTGTCCTCTGAGTTGTTTGTTTAGTTTGATGAGAGTGCTTTTATCCTGCTGGGTGCTGCACCTCCTAATTTTTGCCACGATATCATTCCTTATGTTATACAGCCTACTGATTTTGTTATTCCACCAGGGTGGCTTGTTTTTTTAGTTAGTTCTGTACTTCTTCCTCATGGGTACAGCTGCCTCTATGCAGCTATTAACATACTTGTACAGTATTTATGTGACCAGTTCTGCATAGGCAGCAGTGTTCTCAGGGTTTATAAAGGCTTGAAATTGTGCCAGGTTCTCACTTAATACTTGGATGGTTAGCTTTTATAATAAGTTTAAATACATGGTATGGGTTTCCTGGGTCATAGAAGGGGATTTATAGCTTGCAAGGAAGTGGTATTGGATTTTGCCTATGTTGATTTGAACATGGAGCAGCTCAAGTGCATTATCCTGTTTGATCAGCCTTCAAGTATATTTATTCTTGATGTAAAGAGAGACCCCTCCACCTTTAGTCCCTGCCTGTGAAGTAGCTGGCCTAAATGTGTGGAAGGCATTATAACCTTGCACTGTTGCTGTTCTCTCTGTGGCTTTAAACCATGTCTCAGTGACCACACAGGCATTAACATTCTCTAGGGTGAAGAGCATTGAGCAGTAACACCTTTAGATTTTCTTGGTTTTGATTTGTTATGGCAGAAGTACTTTCAGTTTGGCATTGCTTAAAAAAGGCACTATGGGGGAAGAGAAAGTTTTAGCTAATATTCAAAGGCCTAGAGGAGAGAGGTGTAGACCATCCCTGGCAAAGCAGCATGGTTTGTTGACCATCTCCTTCCATGCCGACAAATATTGCATCTCCTTACAATGACACCAGAAACTAAGCCAATTATGAAAGTCAGTCATCTTTTGTTTGTATTGTGGCATCATCCTTGGAGAAGGTAAAATGCTGCTTAATGCTAGGCTCATACCAGACTTGAGATACATTTTGCAAGAGCTCCATGATGTCTCTCTTCATATAGTCTAGGGAGATACCTCTCATGTCATTTACTCCCAAATGGACTATGACTGAGTCATATTGGCAACTGTGGTCCAATGACCTGAGTGTGTGCATAATATGGCAGATCCTAGCCCCTGATAAACAACTGACAGTGACTTTCTCCTTACTCAGCCTGGTGAGAGAGACATCAGTGGGTCTCACAATGAAGTCACCAATGACTACAATGTTGGATTCTATGGTGGCTTATGGACTCAGAGCTAGAGAATCCATGAGATGTAGCTCTGTGTATTGATGTGGCTGTTGTTTTGAAAGTGCATTTGGGGCTGCTGAGGATATTTTTTATGTGTACTTCATCTAGGAGACCTTTTTGGTTTAGGAAGGTTACATTTAAGTGCCTCAGCGTATGTGGGTCAATATGTCTGCTTTTAATTATGCATGATGGGTGCAGCATATGTACTACTGACAACCTTATTGACATTAGGAGTACTTTTATGTGATAGCATTGCCTCCAGTGACATTGTGCAAATACATCGCTCACATACCATTTCAGTTTGAGAATTAACTGGTTGTCAGTAAACATGAGGCAATTTCTACATTGCCTCAGGATGCCCATATCCACCAAGTCAGTAACAGAGACAGTAAGAAAGTTCATATCCATGGCAGCAAACCTTTTTTATTGATTAGACAGTTGTACTGAGAATATCAATCACTGTCAGGGATATCTGGTTTGCAATTATGGGGACAGTGCTTGTCACTGCAAACTAGTTGGCCTCTGTGTAACAAGGTTTTGGAGAAATTTCAATTGTGCTTTTACAGGAAAAATGTCACTCAAGGTCTCTGAGTCTGTACAGAGCACTGCCAAACATTTGAGAGGAAACTAATACATAGACCCTGAAAATTTAAGGATGAAGTATTTAGGCAGATATTCTGAAGTTAGTAACAAATCAAGCAGTACTTACAGAAAACAAAGAATTAACTTGTCAAGAATGATGAAAAGAGGGGAGTCACATGAATCGCTACTGCCTGGCTACTACTAATGCTGGTCTCACCACAGCTTCAATCAGTTGGGATACAATGCTGCTTTGCTTCTTCTCCCACCAGAAGCAAAATGTTAGCATCAGTCCCAAGATGAGAAGCAGGCCACAGCCTGTTTGGGGATCCACAGTGTTCTCCCAGATGATGCAAGGGCCTGTAGGCTTGTAGCCTTTTCCTGGTAGATTTTTTGAATATAACACAAAAAAGGCCAGCACCAGGGAATGAAGCAGAATGATGCAAAAATAGAAACAAATATGTTTATTGGAACCAGACCGGTTTCAGCTTATAGCTTTCCTCAGTGGCAATACATGAAATGTGGTTGACAGACTGCATTTAAGTATTAAAGCCAATAAAGCAAATAATGACATCATTTCCTGTTGAATCCAGAAAAAAGTTTTGCAAATGAAATACATATTTATATATGTATAAAAATGTTGTATGTAGAAGAATATTAACAACAAAAATTGAATTTATTCAAAAAAATATATTCAAAAAAATATACAAATTATAAAATGATAACTGGACATTATATCAAAACTTAAGAAAAGTATTATACCTTATCATTAAGACCTGGGGAAAAAAGACCCCCCAGTTTCACTATCCATTTCTTTTCTTTGTTATTTAGTAAGTCATGCCATCCTGTTCTGAAATCTTTATTTCCAAAAACTCTATCAGTAATAGTGAAAGTGAATTTAGCTGTTGAATGAGTAAGTGAATGTTTGTACAATGCATTGGTCATTCTACCATTCCGAATGTCCCCCAAATGTTCAGACATACGACATCTGAATTGTCTTGAGGTCTGACCAATATAAAATGCTTGGCATGTACAAGTTACTAAATAAATGACCCACTCACTTCCACAGTTGGCAAAGCACTTAATATCAAATAATTTGCCTGTATTTTTGCTGGTAAAGTTCTTGGTTTTGAAGATGTATTTACAAAATGAGCAATGTCCACATGGATAACACCCCACCAATCTATCTCCAGAAAGAGTGGTCTGATGATAAAGGCTGGATTGAGACGTAACCCTTTTATAATAAGAAAATGTGACAAGAGTTTTGCCTTTTTTATATGAAAATTTGCATCTATCCCCCAACCAGTCATCTATTCTTATATTACTTTTGAGTATATTCCAGTTTTTATTGATGATATCTGTGAATTGAGAAGTGTTCCTCCCAAAAGTGGTAACTAGCCGGATAATATCCTGTTTGTCCCGAGAATGTTTAGATTTATATGATAATAAGCTTTCTCTAGATTGATTAGATGCCCATGTAGAGGCATTGTGGACATTATCATGCTGGTACCCTCTCTAGAAATCTATCAGTCAAATCTTGTTGACATATGGTTAAATCTTGTTCAGAAGAGCAAATTCTTCTAATTCTCAGAAATTGTGATTTGGGAATATTATTGATTGTATGTCTGGGATGTAAACTGGAGGCATGTAGCAAACTGTTATATTGTGAGTACTTCCTATAAACTGTTGTTCTGAGTGTGTGGTTCGCTCCAAATGAACATCTAGAAAATCCATTTCTTCTGCATGATAGTTAACAGTAAATTCAACACCCCAATTATTACAATTGAGATACTCCAGAAATTCTGAAAGATATTCTGATCCCCCTCTCCAGACTAACCAACAGTCATCCAAATAGTGCCGCCAAATATCAATCACAGGCAAGTATAAATTGTGCATGCCATCATAGATAATCTGTTCCTCTATATACCCCATAAATAAATCTGCATAAATAGGGGCAAAATAAGCCCCCATAGCTGTACCCTGAATTTGCCAGTAGCATTGGTCTTGGAAATAAAAAACATTCCTGGTAAGTATATGTTCAGCCATACAGACTAAAAGAGTGTTAAAACCAGGAGGATAAATGTTAGTTCTGTTCAGCCAAAATTCCAATGCCATCAATCCGGCCCAATGGGGAATGCAGGTATATAAAGACTTCACATCCAGAGTACACATAAGCCAATGATCAAGGTTCCTTTTGAAGAGGGCTGAGGAGGTGCTCTGCTTGACATGTATGGGCAGTCTATTCCAGAGTATGGGGTGTCTCTGGGTCAGAAACCTATCCCTCCAGCCCATTTTGTTCATTGTGATGACAAGGTTTAGATCCCTGGAGCGTGTGGCTGTCAGGGATTGGGATTTCTTTAAGTAGAGCATGTTCAACAGCTCAGGGTTTGACATAGCCCTGTATGTTAATCAGAGATCGCCTCTGAGTAGAAGATATGCCACAGAGTATAGCTGGAGTTTTTTTAGACAGTCAGCTTAAGGCATCTGCTTTAGGCCTGTGATTTTTTTAGTGAGGTATTTCTGTGGCCTTTCCAGCTGTTGCAGATGTCTTGTGAGGTACATACCAAATGGGGCGTTATACTCTATAATGGGTCTAATGAGGGATGAGCACAGTGGGACAATGACCTCCTTTTTTTCTGGATGAAAGGCCATTAGTGATGAGGTGTGCTACATAGAAGGATTTCCTGACTGTTGTGGCAATGTGGTTATCGAAGGTGAGACCATTGTACACCTGTGTCCCTAAGTCTCTCATCACACTTTCAGTGTTTAGTATACTGCCACCTATGTGGTAATTCATGGGTACATGATTTTTCCCAAAGGGGATAAGTATACATTTCTTAGCATTAAGCTTGAGCCCATGGCTCTGGCACCAAGCATCTGTTTCTGTAAGGCTCTTTTGTAGAATATCCACATCATTTGGGGATTCAATAATGGCTCCCAGTTTGCAGTCATCTACGAACTTTGTTAGCCAGAGTCCCTTAGTGTACTTCAGAGAATTAGAAGCCAAACAAGAGCAGTCCCAGGACTGAACCCTGAGGTACTCCACTTGTCACTTGCCTAGAGCTGTATTTGGAGTCGGCTACTTTTACAGTCTTGGTTCTGTCAGTAAGCCAGTTGGCAACCCATTGAGTGATGTAGGAATTTATGCCCAGCTTAGTAAGTTTATCTATGATTCCAGAGTGGGAGATGGTGTCAAAGGCTGTGTGGACCACCTTACCCTTGTCCATAGCTCTGGAGACTGATTCAGGAGACAAGATTGGCCCTTCATGAACCCAAACTGTGTGGAGTCCAGTGTTTTAAGGTTGCCAATGTCTTTGTTTATAAGTTCCATGATAATGTGTTCCATGCCCTTGCAGATCAGGTTTGTCAGACTGATGGAACAGTAGTTCTCAGGATCCAAGGTGGATCCCCCCTTGTGGAGTGGGATAACTGTAGCTGTGCACCACTTAGTGGGCACAAAGCCTGACGTGAGGCTATGATTAAACATGACACTTACATGAGGTGCCAGTTAATTCTGTAGTTCATGTAGTACACAGCCCAGGATGCCGTCTGGTCCCATGGATGCTGTATTCTTAGCTTTGGAGAGTGCAATTTCTACCTGTGTGGCCATGATTACTGGAATTTGGCAATCTTTTGGTATTGAGATGGGCCCTTTAGGGGGTGAGAAGGGGGTGAAGTTTGCACTAAATCGATCTGCCAGTATATTGGCAAGTATATTTAATGCCATTCTGTTTTAGCTCAGAGAAAATCTGAGCATTCCCATTTAGATTCTTGACATAACTATAGAATGCATTGTGGTTGTCTTTGGAATCTTTGGCAATTTTATTTTTGTAAGTAGCTTTGGAGGATTTTATGAGGGATCTCAGCTTCTTACTGATGCTGGTAAGGGAGTTTTTTTGCATCCTAGGTTTTCGTCTTTTCTGCAACAGTTTCTTCCTTCTGTTGTATAGTTTGTTTATGGCAGGAGACCACCAGATTGGCTTCCTTTTTTTGGAGGAGAGCGTCTTGGTTCTGTTTGGGATGGCACAATTCATGCACAAGTGGATGTGCTTGTACAGTGCCTTAATGTTGGATTCAGAAGTCGAACTTTCAGCTCCCATCTGCATGGGTGTCATGAAGTTTGTCACTTCTGACTTGAGTAGCATGAAGGTGGCTTTGGAGAGGTTTTTTATGGATGTTTCTGTACTGGGGTAGGGTTGGGATGTGGATGCCAAGGGTGATTTGCTTATGGTCAGATCTGACCAATGAGGGGGTGACCACTGGTGTGGAGCATCTATCTCCCATGTTGGTAATCACCAGGTCTAGGATATTGCAGCCGCTGGTGGGACAATGGATTAGTTGATCCAGGGCGTTGGAACTTATGAATTACAAGAATCGTTGGGAAAAGGTGTTGGTACCCGAGTAGTTTTCCCAGTTAATGGCAGAGTAGTTAAAATCATCCAGTATTAGGGTGTTTGGTTGTATCTTAATATTTTCCAGTATGTTTAGAAAGGTGTAGTGAGAATCTTGGGGCATGTGGGGGATCTGTAGCAAGCTACAATTTGGATTGCAGTCTTACATAGTGTTAGTTGCACCTGGAGAATTTCAGATGCATTGTGCTGGGCAACTAGCCTGGAGGTGTGAATATCCTTGGTGAATATGGACACTCCTCCACCTTTAGTTTTTTCGGTCTTGGTTTGGTGGCCGAAAAGTGTGGTTAGAGTTGTAGCCTGGTATTGCAGGGGTGCTCTCTGGATCCCTAAACCAGGTCTCAGTTACTGCACATATATTGATGTTCTCCATTTTTAGGAGTGCCTTGAGAGAGTGCATTGTGAGATTTAGACTTCTAGCATTGAGTAGCATTACCTTCAGATTTTGCATGCTTGTATCTGTTACAGTGGTGGTTTTGTCCTTTGAACCTTGCCTAAAAAGGCACTATAGGGGTGGCAAAAGCTTTAGCCAGTAGCCTGAATCCCAGTGGTGACAAGTGCAGACCATCTCTGGCAAAGCATCATTGTTTGTCAATCATGTCATCCCAGGCAGACAGATACTGGATCCCCTTTGAATGACACCAGAAGCTTAGCCAATTGTTGAAGTCAATCATTTTGTCCTTATACTGTGGTATCATTCTGGGTGAAGGCAGGATGCTTCTCAGGGCTAGGATCATACCTGCCTGGGCCACATGATCCGAGAGCTCTTCCATGTCTCTTTTCATGTAGTCCAGAGAGGAATGTCTCAAATCATTCACTCCAACATGGATAATGACAGAGTCATATTTGTACTTTTTGTGGAGTGACTTGAGTGCATGCATTATGTGGTGGATAAAGCAGTTATTAGGCATTTTGGTGATCAGGAGTGTCCAAGAAATAATGTCCTTGTGCTCCTTCTCTTACCAGGAGAAAACATTAGCACTAATCCCAAGATGACTACTGACAGGCAGAATGTGGGCTCTCCAGTAACTGGTAGTCTTGCAATAGATGTTTAAAGGTAGGATGAAAACATGGTTTAATATTCTAAACACTGCAGTGTGCACTAAGCAATTAGATATGAAAGTGGGTAACTTATGTTTTAGTTGTCTAAGTGGAGAGCCACTATTTTTAAAAGAGCAAGATAGCTTGAAAGGGGGTTGGCACATTTGTATTATGGTACTATGGAATAAAGTGGGATGACCAATACATTTAAATAGTTAAAGGGGAGTGATTTCACAAAATTATAATTTTGTGCTTACTCACACCAGACAGTGAAAGGAGAGAGGGAAGGAGCTATATGGTCAAAGTAACATAATGGGCAGCAACTAGAAAGACAGTGGTGTTTATGGGCAAAACAGTAACAGGGTGGGAGGGCAGGCAAAAGTTCTGTCTGACTCACAAGAGACACATCCATGGTATCTTTTCAAGTTTTAATATGCAATTAAAAACAGAATACAAGGAAAACACATTGTAAAGAAAACAAATCGCAGTATACAAAATAGAAAAATGCAATAAAGTAATACAAAGCACAAGAAATCAAATGCAAACTAATCTTTCCATTACAACAAGCTGTGGCAGAGTCTGGGTGAGCTTTTCCAATAAGGTCAGGCTTTCTGACCCCCCCCCAAACAACACCCTGTACAACTGATAAGAGTACCATATTCCTGTTTTCCATATTTGGACTCAGGGATGCAAAAGCAAGTCTTATGCTGAGGGTGCATAGCTAACTTACTGCTTAGTATATCTGCATCTGTGTTATTGAACTGGTCATTGTATCTTTGATTGTACCTTTAACTTATATTGACATTTGAAAGTTAGACAGTTGATAACATCAGACTTTCATAATGTTATAGTGAATGCTCTTGTAAGGGTGTTGATATCAAAAACTACAATGTATATCATTACTTTCTAACTTCTATCTTTAATGATCTTCTAGTACAAATGTATGGTGCACATCAGAATGTATGCCATCATATTCAGATCTTAGGACTGTATGAGAGCACTGGAATCAAACCTCACCAGAACAGTAATACAGTGTAATGCTCTGTTTTTCATGTAGCTCTACAGACACATGGAGCAACTGGAGACATGACAGGGCTTTCTCAGGAAGGTAACAAGGGGCCTACAAATCATGCCATGATGCATGTGGATAGAGTAAAAGCCATGTCACTGTCATCCTTCTGTTATAGGATTATATGATATCTGACTGGCCTCCATGACAGTGTCTGACCATGCCCTGGTGGGATGAATGCTTATCCAGACTTCAGATATAGCTGATGACATCAGCAGTGTCTGGTGAGAATATGGTAATAACAGTGTCCCACATGCTGTGGTAAAAGGCTGTCTGTAGTGTCAAGCATGAGCACACACACACACACACACAGACACACAACAACACACACACACACACACACACACACACACACACACACACACACACACACACACACACACACACACACACACACACACACACACACACACACACACTTGACAATAGAAACCCTATCTTTCTAAGTACACAGACTACAGAACACAGTACTTAACACAAGTGCCATGGCTCAAGTCTGATTTTTTCAAGACTGCAGCTGAACTTATAATTCATTACATCAGCAGCCCACATGTGTGACAAGATGTTGGCAGGCCTGCATAGGTACATAGCTTCATCATAGGTTCATGCAAGGCTGCTACCATAATGGCCCTAGGTTCTGAGGTTCATAGGAGGTTACTATGCTAATGGCCCTAAGGTCTAGTCTAGCCTAGCCAAGTTGTAACATTGTTCTCTTATAGACCAAGATATGTAGTCCATATTTGCAAAGCCATGATCAGCACTGGTTGACCATGTCTTAAAGTGACATAGGTAAACTCCCGGGGGTAAATGTATGATTTCCCATACAATTATCCCAGTTACCCTTCAATAGTGTCATTGAGAAGCTCCATTTCATGTGAATTAGGAGCATGTTCAATAGGAGTGGCAGTCTCTGGGAGACATATCTGTCCCTCCAGCATGTCCTGCTTATGTCGCAGGCTAGGTTAAAGTCCATAGAGTGAGTGACTCTTGTCCCATGTGATTTGGGGAGGTGCAGTATTTCCTTAAAGGTAGGCTTTGAGACTGCTCTGTAGGCCATCCACAAGCTGCCTTTCAGCAGCCTGTAGGACACAGAGTACATTGACAGGGTTTCAATCTTTCCATGTAGGTCATGTTTTGGAGGCCCTGGATTTTCTTAGTGAGAAACCTCTGAGGTCTCTCCAGCTGCTGCAGGTGTCTGGTAATGTATATGTAAAAGGGAGCATTGTACTTTTTGACTGTTCTGATGAGTGATGAGTACAGTGTAGTGATAACATCCTTAGTTTTTGATGCTATGCCCTCACTTATGAGGTGTGCATTGTAAAGAGCATTCATTACCACTGTGGACACTTGATGATCAAAACTGAGGTTGCCAACAACCTGCATTCCCAGACCTCTCACCACTGGGTTAGAATATAGGGGGGTATTATTAGTAGTGTAACTAGCATGGACTTCTCCTTTGCTGAAAGGGATAATAATGCATTAATTTGGGTGAACTTTAAGTCTGTGGATTTGGCAACAATCATTTATGTATGTAAGCACATTTTGTAGTATGTTGACATTGTTTGGGAATTCAGTCATTGACTCATTTATCATCATCAGCAAACTTGTTGAGCCACAAGTCATCTTTATTCTCTTTATTTTCTGAGGAATGCATTCCAAACAGTAGGACACTCAGCACAGACCCTTGTGGGACACCAATGGTAACAGGTTTGCTGGTAGAGGTGGAATCCTCACCTATGACTGTATGCATTCTGTTGGTGAGGCAGTTGGCTACCCATCAAATGATGTATGTGTTAACCCCCATGTGACTGAGATCTGCGATGCCTCAGTAGAGGATTGTGTCAAAGTCCTTGGTCAGGTTGAGATAGGCAATATGTAATGAATTGCATTAATCCTGGACTTTGCTGACACTATCAAAGAATTCTACTAAGTTTAACAGGCATGATCTTCCCTTGACAAACCCAAAGTGGGTCAGGTAAAGAGTTTGAAGGTCACCAATATCCTGGTTGATAAGGTCAAAGATGATTCTCTCCATGGCCTTACAGACATGTGGTCAGGCTTATAGTTCATGGGTTCATAGGTAGGTACTAGGCTATCTACCCAAAGGCATTTATAACCCTAGCCAGAATGTGTTGGCTTTCGCCACCCCTTAGATTTGTTCTCTGTGCCTCTGTCCAGCAGAACCAATGAAGTGATACTCGGGGTAAACTTTCTGTTTCCCATCCAGTCATCAGGCTTTCTCTTGAAGAGTGTTAGTGAGGAGCTCTGCCTAATGTAGACTGGAATCTTGTTCCAGAGCATGGGAAGTCTCTGGGACAGGAATCTATCCCTCCAGCACGTCCTATTTATTGTTGCGGTGAGGTTTAGATGCCTAGAGCATATGGCTTGAGGGAATATGGTTTTCTTTAGGTGGAGCATGTCCATCAATTCTGGGTTGGACATGGCCTTGTATGTCAGGCAGAGATCACCTCTGAGTAGGCGGTATGCAACCAAGTACAGCTGGAGTTTCTTCAGTCAAGCAGCATAGGGCATCTGTTTGAGGCCAGTGATCCTCTTGTTGAGGTACGTCTGTGGTCTTTCTAGGTGTTGCAAGTGTCTTGTAAGGTACATCCCAAATGGGGCATTCTACTCTATGATGGGTCTGATGAGTGATGCGTAGAGGGGGCACAATGACCTCTTTTGATGTCGATGCTTTTGTGATTAGGTGGGCCACATAGAAGTATTTTCTAACCACTTTGGCAATGTGATTATCAAAGGAGAGATTACTATTTCATCTTCTGTATTTAGCGTGCTACCACCTATGTGGTAATTTGTGGGTACTTTATTTTTTCCAAAGAGGATGACTATGCACTTTTTGGCATTTAGCTTGAGGCCATGGTTTTGACACCAGGTATCTGTCTCAGTGAGACCCTTTAGGAAGATGTCTGTGTCAGCCGGAGAGTCAATTATAGCCCCTAGCTGGTAGTCATCTGCAAACTTGGTCAGCCATAGTCCTCCTGCACTTGTCTGTACCTCTGAGAAGTATATGCCAAACAGGAGAGGTCCTAGGACTGAGCCCTGGGGAATGCCACTTGTAACCAGTTTAGAGTCAAACCTAGCTCCTGCAACTCTTACCATGTGGGTTCTGTCTGTAAGCCAGTTGGCAACCCATCTCATGATGTAGGGGTTTATGTTCATGTTGGTGAGCTTGTCTATAATACCAGAATGGGGAATGGTGTTGAAGGCCTTTGCAAGGTCTAAGTAGACTGTGTGGACCATATTCCCCTTATCAATAGCCTTGGTAACTGTCTCAAAGAAGTCCACCAGGTTTAGGAGGCATGATTTACCCTTAACAAAGCCGAACTGGGTAGGGTCCAGTGTTTGGAGGTTCCCAATGTCTCTGCTAATGGGATCCATGATGATGTGCTCCATAGCCTTGGAGACCAAGCTAGTCAGGCTTATAGGGTGATAGTTCCCAGGGTCTGTTGTGGCTCCACCTTTGTAGATCGTAATAACCATTGCTGTGTGCCACTCTATGGGCACATAGCCTGTGGAGAGGCTGAGTTTGAACAGTGGGTTTAGGTGAGGGGTTAGTTCATCTTTGAGCTCATGAAGGACGCAGCCTGGGACACTGTCCGGTCCCATTGATGCTGTGTTTTTGGCTTTGGAGAGGGCTGTTATAACCTGAGTGTCTGTGATTTCAGGGGCACTACATTCTTCTGGTATGGTTATGGGCCCTTTTGGGGGTGAGGGGGGATTGAAGTTTGCACTGAACCTGTCTGCCAGGATGTTGGCGATATCTGTCAGTTCAGTGTATTTTGTGCCATTCTGCACTAACTCTGAGCAGATCTGGGAATTGCCACTTAGATTCTTGACATAGCTAAAGAATGCCTTGTGGTTATCTTTGGAGTCCTTGGCAATTTTTCTTTTGAAGCTAGCCTTGGATGATCATAAATTCTTGCTGATACTGATCAGGGATGTCTTTCCCTCATGGGATTTTACTCTTTTCTGTACTAGTTTCCTCCTTCTATTGTATAGCTTGTTTATGACAGGGGTCCACCAGACTGGTTTCCTTTTCTTGAAGGAGTGAGTCTTGGTTTTGCTTGGGAAAGCATTCTTGTAGGTGCCCATAGAGTGCATTAGTACATGATTTTGCAGCTTGGGCAGCATTATTCTTTAGCATGGGGGATTTGAAACTTTCCACCTCGGTCTTAAGTAACATGAAGTTTGCTTTTGAAAAGTTTTTCATGGTGGTTTCTTTGACCAGGGCTGGGGGCAGAATGTGGATATCCAGATTTATTAGTTTATGGTCAGATTTAACCAGCAAGTGGTTAACCTCCAGAGTGGAACACCGGTCACCCATGTTGGTGATGACCAGGTCCAATATGTTGTCACCTCTGGTGGGGGTGTTGACCAGTTGATCCAGAGCATTTGAGTTTATAAATTCTAGGAAATGTTGGGCAAGGAAGTTAGTACTTGAGTAGTTCTCCCAGTTAATGTTTGGGTAATTGAAATCACCCAATATCAGGGTGTTTGGTAGGACATTTACGTTTCCCAGTGTTTCCAGAAATGCGGAATGGGGGTTCTGGGACATGGTGGGTGATCTGTAGCAAGCTACAATTTGAATTGCAGTTGTGCCCATTGTTAGTTGCATGTGGATGATCTCTGAAGCATCATGCTGTGCCACTAACCTGGAGGTGTGGGTATTCTTGATGAATATGGATACGCCCCTGCCTTTTGTATTTCGGTCCGGCTTTTGTGGTCGAAATTTATAGTATGAGTTGTATTCCGGTAGTGCTGGGATGCTCTCTGGAGCCTTAAACCAGGTTTCTGTTACTGCACATATATCAATTTTCTCCATACTGAGGAGTGCCTCGAGTGCATGCATTTTGAGGTTTAGACTTCTGGCATTGAGTAGCATTACCCTCAGTTTTTTGTTACTTGTGCTACTTACAGCGGTGGGTTTGTCTTTTGAGCCTTGCCCAGAAAGGCACCATGGGGGTGGCAAGAGCCTTGGCCAGTATTCGAAAGCCTAAGGGTGACAGGTGCAAGTCATCTCTAGTGAAGCAGCATGGCTTGTCGAGCATGTCATCCCAGGCTGGCAGACACTGGATCCCATTTGAATGACACCAGAATCTTAGCCAATTGTTGAAATTGATAATTTTTTCTTTATACCGTGGTATCATTCTTGGTGAGGGCAGGATGCTATTCAAGGTCAGGGTAATACCGGCCTGGGCTACGTGATCAGAGAGCTCCTCCATGTCTCTTTTCATGTAGTCCAGGGAGGTACGGCTCAGGTCATTCACACCAACATGGATAATGACAGAGTCATATTTGTACTTGTTCTGGAGTGACCTGAGTGCTTGTGTTATGTGGCAGATCCTGGCACCCGACAGGCAGCTAACAGTAACCTTCTCCTTGTTCAGCCTAGTGAGTGTGATGTCAGTGTGCCTGACTATAGAGTCACCTATTACTAGTGTGTTGGGTATGTTATTTTGCATTAAGGGCTGTTATTGCATGGCACACTGGTTTTGTGAAGTATGTGTTCCATGGTTTGTGTTGGGAGGTGGAGGTTGCTTGGATATCTGCTTTGGAGGTCTCTGTTGCTTTTGCAGATTTTTATTTAGAGCCTCCTAGTATGTTTTTGTGTATTTATGTGTGTTTTTTGCTGGTGTTGGTTTCATAAGTCTATGTGAGACTGGTGGTGTGATGCAAGTAATTCCCTTCTTCTCTTGACTGTCTGGTCCAGTCTTGGGTTGAGAGAGCTTAGCCTCCAGTTTGGCTGTATGATTTCATCTCTCGTATGCATTAGTGTTTGGTGGTAGGAGGAGAGGGTTGTCTGTGTACACGAGGCAGTTGTAACATTGCCTCAAAATGCCCAGATTCATCAGTTGGATTGGCTGGTAAGGTTGAATAGAGAGTCTTGTCCTTCTCTACAGTATATGGGGGTCTAGTGCTAAGGTTTATTAGTGCTTGCTATGAGTTTTGGGCAAGTGCCCGACTAAGAAGTGAATGGTTTGAGTGCTTAAGTTGAAAGTTTGTCTAGTTCCAAGGGAAAAATTGAAGAGTAGACTTTGTGGAGCCGGGAATATTTATACCCTAGCTAACCATTGCTGCCCGGCACGCAAAACCACGCTAATGAGGATTTTATAGCAGGGAAATGAAAG
This sequence comes from Protopterus annectens, assembly GCF_019279795.1. Classification (NCBI taxonomy): domain Eukaryota; kingdom Metazoa; phylum Chordata; order Ceratodontiformes; family Protopteridae; genus Protopterus; species Protopterus annectens. Next base: position 1,763,198,015 of record NC_056732.1, read on the forward strand.
AGATAGAAATTAGCCCAAAATGGCCAATAAACTACCAATTTCTGGGCTGAAACCACTCCTCCAGGGACAGATAGGCTGCTCAAAGCTCCTCTCTCTCACAGGTGAACAGAGAAACTTCCTTCTATCCAAGTAAGGTATGCGCAAACACAAAAACTTGTAACACAGCCCTGAATTCAGCACTAAACTGAAAACTAGTCTACACTAGCTTAGAAAGGCGGGAAAACAAGTATTTTTTTGTTTGTTTTTTTGTTTTTTTCAGAAAATAAAGCAGATGCAATCAAAAAAACACTTTAAATGCACATAAATGGCTATCACACTTGAGTGTGTAGCCTACAACAGTTAAACAGGTAATTTAAACACAAAAATGACTTTGTTAAAGTGCAGGCAGTAAAATAAGTACAATATGTAGCTGAAACAACCTTTTTAAATCACAGAAACTCTAAAAAAATTGGTGTTTTAGGTGGAATTAGCTAAAGGCAGCAAGAAAATTATGGGCGTATGATATCCTGGGTCAGTTGAGGGACTGCTTCTGTGAAAGGGTATCACAGTTGCTGTTATCCCCTCTACAGGGAAAAATCTAGTTAGACTGTGGTTGAAGAGAGTTCCCAGTGGTTCTGATAATGTTGCTTTACACTGTTTATTAACCCACCAGGGATGTTATCCAATCCCAAAGAGGCTGTGTTTGTGGCATTGACAACTGTGGTTAGGACCAGTTATTTGGAGATAATACATAGACAGCTGTTAACAGGTATGCTGCTGGGTATGATCGGTGGAAAGAGAGGTGTGAAATTGTTGCCAAACCTGTGTGCTAACAAGTTGGCTGTATCCACCAGTTCAGTATGAGTGCTACTGTCCACTCTGAATTTGGTGCAATGCTGGGTCATCCATTTTACATTAGCTAAATAATACCTTGTGATTATCCTTAGCTATGGATGCTAATTTTGCTTCATAATTAAGTTTAGAGGACTTTATAAGATGTCTACTTTTCTTGTTCAGCTATGGAGGGTGTTCTTCTGCTGAGACTGTTGCCTGTTCTTCCTGGACAACTGTTTTTTTCTCATGTTGTATAATGTATTTATTCTAGATGTCCAACATGGTGGATTTTTTCTATGAGCAAGTTTTGATCCATTCTGGTACAGCTAAGAATATACACTTGTAAAGCTGTTTATTTAGTCCATTTTTGTACACCTCCATATAGGAGTCTTTACTGTTAGTGGTAGCAGTAGGTTTGAAACTATATATGTCATTGCTTAGGAGGCTATAGTTTGGTTTGCAGAGAATTTTCCACCTTTTGGATCCTGAGGGGGGTTTCAGGTATGATTGTTACATTGAACATGACTGATTTAAGGTCAGACACTACCAGAGAGAGTCTCACAAATGAAGTGGTGTAGCAATCTTCCATGCTGGTAAGTTCTAGATCAAGGGCATTCAAGGCCCTTGTGGATGTGCAAACTAACTGTCCCAGAGCCTTCATGTTTACAAAGTGCAGGAACATTAGGGAAAGCATGTTTGAGCACATATATGTATCTCAGTCACTGGAAGGATAGTTACAGTGACCCATACCTAGGGTGTTTGGCTGTATTATAACTGAATCAAGTAAGGACCAGTCCCATTATAGTATATAAGAAAGAACGCTGTTTTAAAACATTATTGGAGAGGGCCACAATGAGTACTAGTCAAGGGGGAATGTTAAAATGTGGTCATTGTTCCTAGTGTAGTTATGTAACTGAAGGGACTGAGGTGATAAATCAAAATGGGGAGTTATTAAATACGCCCATAAATGTTATTACAACAGCATGGGGGTGGTTTATATGGCAATGTGCCAGAATTGTGAAAGTTTTTATATTGGTAAGGCGAAAGCAAAATTTAGGAAAAGAATATACCAACATCAATACGATATCCTAAAGGCCGATGATAGAAATGCCCTAGCTAAACACGTCAAACACTTCCCCACTCATAAATTTAAATTTACTGCAATTGATAAAGTAGATTTAGGACCTAGGGGTGGACCTGCCGATCTTTACCTCGAATATATGAGTTAAAGTGGCAATTGAGGTGTAATGGAACTGTCCCTCCAGGTTTGAATGAAACAATTTTTGTTAGCAGTGTTTTAGAATTAAAGACTGAATTATCATGGTAATTTTTTAAGGTCAATATTTATTTATATTTTTTGTGTTGTTGTCATGTACATGTTTATTTTACAATTCACATTTTTATATATAAAAGATAGTTTGTGGTTGTCACATATTAATGGAGAGTTTTTTAAAGGATTAATTATTTAATTACTGGTCTGAGTCAGGTGACTTTAAAGGAATGTTATTTAAGAGCTGAGTTGGGTTGTCTTAATTCTGATGAAGTCAGATCGACCACTGATGAAAGCGCTAAATGTTATGTATTAATAAACTGAAGTTTGAGTGAAAGGTTCCATCCATTGCTTCTATTTTTTTGTTTTTTACAAGTTTATTGTAGTTGTGTTTGTAGGTATTATTATTATTTGTTATGTTAGAATACTTCAGGACATCTATTGTTATGGTAAGATTTTACACAACTGTGCTTTGTTGTTGAGAGAATTGAGTGCATGCATGACTTTGTGGACTTTGGCACCTGACAGGCAGCTGACCGTGACTTTCTCCTTATAAAACCTGGTGAGGGTGACATCTATGTGTCTTACTATAGATTCACCTATGACCAAGATATTGGTTTTGAGGTGTTTTGCCTTAAGGGCTTAATGATGAGACACTGATATGTTTGTTTTTATGTGTAGTGGGCTCTGTTGGGACTGTAATGTGTGCAGAATGTTTGCATTTGTGAGGTCTCTGCTCTTTTGGTAAGTTTCTAATAAGTACCTCTGCATATGTGGATTAATGTGTTGTGCATTTTGTTTGTTGAGAAGGTGAAGTGTGTGTGCTGACAACCTGTTTGATATCTGGTTCATTGCTTCCTAAGAGAGAGATTATTTATTATTATTTATTCAAGATTCAATGTATACCTGCATCTCTCACATATTGTATTGGTAAGTTGTAGGAGTACATAGTTATCACTATACATGAGTCCATAGACACCTTGCTGTGTAAAAACACATGTACCCTTATTAAGTATATGTAGATGGTCATTGTTAGCAGAGCAGTTTTGTGAGCAGCACCAACTGGGCCCATGTATGAGGGACATAGGTGCCACCCCAGAGACTGAAATAGACTTACATTGTATGTGAAGTAGTACTCATCAATGACCTTGTTTAATAGCTGCCTTGACTACTGGTTGGGTGATTGTACAGCCATCTCTGAGCTGACACCTCTATCCCTCATGGACAGAGCCAGCTGGTGCTACTCACAAGAAACATCCAACTATGCTCAATAAGGGTACTTGTGTTTTTACACAGCTAGGTTTCTACAGGCCTTAGTGCTAATAGGTTATTAGTCTTATATGAACCTATGAAGCTATCTGCCTATGCAGTCCTCAGCACCTGTCTCCCACATGTCCTGCTGATGTCATCTACTATAAGTTCACCTGCAGTCATATGGCAAGCAGACTTGTACTGTGGCACATGTGTTAAGTCCTGTTTTTTGTAGTTGGTGTACCTAGATCTGTAGGGGTTCTGTTCTCACTACAGTCAGCTTGTTTCATGTGTGTGTGTTTTGACCGAAGAGCATGTGTGCACCCTACAGTTACTTCTCCAGTGGCTTAGATGGTGAGTATTTTGATACTTACACATGTCTATTGATCCATTTCATGGAGGCCTCCCAACCTTTTGTCTCCCACATGGCCTGCTGATGTCATCTACTATAAGTTCACCTGCAGTCATGTATAAATCAGACTTGTGCAGTGTTGTGTTCATTAAGTCATGCTTTCTGTAGTTGGTGTAACTAGATAGGTAGGGGTACTACTGTCAGTGTAGCCAAGTTTTGGTGGGGGTGCAAGCTGGTGTTTGGTATTACAGAGTGCCTTTTTGCTACTACCATATTTTCCTCCCTAGACACTACTGATGTTATTGGCTATAAAGTGTTGCTTGGCACACTCCAAGTCAGACTTGTGCTGTGGCATGTGTCTAAGTTCTGTAGTCTGTGCACTTAGATAGGTAAGGGTTCTGTTCTCAATGCAGCCAAGTTGGGGGGGGGGGGGTATGTAAGCTCCTGTCTGATGATGCAGAGTGCCTTTTTGTTATTACCATATTCTCCTCCCCAGACATTGCTGATGTCATCAGCTATAAAGTGTTTCACACTCTCCAAATCAGATTTGAGCAGTGATGCATGTGTTAAGGCCTATTGTTTGTAGGCTGTGTTCTACTCTTACTGCAGCCAACTTTGAGGGGGTTGTGAACTGGTGTCTGACATTACAGAGTGCATTTTTGTTATTACAATATTCTCCTCCCAAGAAACTTCTGATATCTTCATCTATAAGGTGTTGTTTGACACACTCCAACTCAGACTTGTGCAATGGTGTGTGTGGGTATGTTAAGTCCAGTGGTTTGTAGTCTGTGTACTTAGCTAAGTAGGGTTTTTATTCTCACCACAGTCAACTTGGAGGGCCTGTAAGTAAGAGAGCTATTGCTTGACATTACACAGAGCATTTTACACCAGCATGTAGGATACTGCTATCTTGTCCTCAACAGACACTACTGATGTCATCAGCTATATTACATTTTTGGATATGCAGCACTCCCACCAGGGCAGGGTCAGAGACTGGCCTGCAGGCCATGCAGAGGTCAGGTCATCTTATACAATAAAGTTTGCAGTGACTTGGCTTTCAATCTATCCACATACATCATAGCATAGTGGGTAGGCCCTGTGTTATCTTGCTGAGAAAGCCCAATGGTCTCTCCAGCTGCTACATGTGTCTGGGGAGGTGCATATAAAAACAGCATTGTACTTTATTAGTGGTGTAATGCCGTTTGATTACAGTGCTGTCATACAGTCCAAAGATGTCAGTAGGATGGTGTGACATATGATGTGCACAACAGATACTTTCATTAACAGTTTGGACACTTGGTGCTCAAAGTTCAGTTCGCTGTCTAAATGTGTTCCCAGTGCTTGCATCACTGGGTTTCCTCATAGCAGGACTTTTGCCAATGCTGTGATTGGCATGGAACTCCACCTTTCAGACAGACAACATTACAAGCGCACATTTCTGCATTTATTTGCAGATCTTGTGCCTTTGCCACCATTCAGATGTGTGTGTTAACTCCTCCTGTTCTATGTTATCACCATTGAAAGACAATGATTGCACAAACCATGCAAGAATCAGGAAACTTAGTAAGCCAAAGGCCATCTATGTTAGCCTAAACTATCAAGAAATACAGTTCAAACAGTGAATGGCCAAGAAAAGATCCTTGTGGGGATGCAAAGGGTGATAGCTGTACTGGTACATGTTGATTCACCAATTGACACATGATGTGTTCTGTCAGTGAGCCATCTACTGACATAAGGCTTAATCCTCAGCTTGGGGGTTTTGTCAATGATACTTGCATGTGTGATTGAGTCAAAACCCTAGGACAGGTCACAATAGACAGTATGCACTGTCTTAGCTTACTCCAGGCGTATCTCATGGAATCAATGTGTTGTGATAACATCACAGATCACCTGGGGCATGACCAAGCACATACACCTTCTCGATATGCTAGAATACATAGTTCAACACACCCTCCACATGGCCTATGTTCCAATACAAGGGTGTACATCAACATGCATCCACCTGCACCTGGGGGACAGTGCCTGATGCATGCATGTATAGAAACATCCTGACTCTCCTCGACTGTGAGGGATGTCAACATGTCATCATTGGCCTCTTCTATATGTGTAGAAGTACTATTCCTGGTTATGCAACAGACCCTTGTGAGTTGTCTGTGCTACATCATGTCCTTTACATCTGATAGATGTACTCAAAGAGGTCATCAAGGGCATGCATGATGACAAAAATATCATCTTGTGAAGCTTGAACAGGTAAAGACATTTGACAAAAAGTCACACTGTGGTATTCAGTCAACACTGTCACGTGTTCAGAAACAGCTATATCAGCAAATGGATAGACCAGTATATGACATATCTGGCATTGCACTATGTTGAAATGTGTGATCTGACAAATATCTCAGGTCCAGTGATCAGGTCAGTACATCAGGGATGTCTGCTAGGCCCTTGCATGCCCCTTAATTAAATAATGGACATCACAGATGACAAACACATGCTGTGTCCAAACAGCTGCCTGAATGACTACAGCTTCGGGGAAATCATTGGCTACAACTGTGACATTAGTATAATACACACATTATCAACACATACCGGAGCCTGCTGCCACAGCCATGATAACATCTGCATTGACGAGACACACAGAGGGATTTGTTGCATCAGGAAACAGATACAACACTCGGGTATAACGTGGACATCACATCTTACACCAATAGGTATGTGACCTGTTTCCTGGGGTAGAGGGTAAGTGTTTCATTCATCAGCATAAAACCTCTCAACTGTCCAGATTTTAGCAGAATGACCATATTTTTGCCTCATATTTTTGGTCTGTCTCCATTAAAATTTATGATTTTGTAGTAAATCACTGAGGACTGAAGTGACTAAATAGTGACATAAATTTGAGTGTCAGACTTCATAGCCTTCAGAAAATGCATGCTAACACAAACCATGTTACTATAGCCACTTTCTAAGTCTGTGAGATCAATATTTAAAATTTGTCAGTATTTTTCTGTCTTTGTCCACCCATTATTTTGGACTTTGTCATGATTTCCTGTGTGAAGAGGTTGTGAGGTATGACCAGCACGTGATAAATGTGTGACTCCTCCACTGGCTGCAACGCAAGTACTGGTTATCTGAAGGACATGCACATCAGAGGGCATAATAACGTAATGGTTCCCAGCATTCAGTGCACCAAAAACAGAGTACAATGCACCCTTCTGCATGTACCTTCTTACACGTGTTGCAGTGATGTGTAACTGACGGGCACCACCTTTGTCACAGTGCACTATCCCACAGCTTATTGTCCATACCTAGGTATTATTTCTGTGGAATATACATGACTGATGGTGCAGAAAAAACAATCAAGTTGTTACACCAGATGCATATCTGCTACCTGTTCACCTTATGCATACACTGCATACATCATTGTTTGACAACATTAATGGCATGTATATCATTTGTGACAGTGTGAATTGTGCCACTGATATATGCCATGCACACAAGGCAATGAGCCTGTAGTGCCCATACTGTCACTTACAGGTATTGCAGTGTTCCTCCTAATACCCCCCGCAGATATTGCAGTACCAGGACAGTGTGCATGGTTACCCTCATAGATTATGGGTGTCTCATACTAGTTGTCCAGTGTGTGTTGCACACTCATCTTTTATCACTGCACATCACATATGTTCTATCAGAGGCATGGAATTAGTGGTGGTATTATTCAGATATTCTCTATGATTGTGGTTGTTTTTGTAACATTTGCCATGATCCTTTCCCTATGGCCACCATGCTGGAGACCTCTGCTGAGAGTATAGTCATATTCAGGTATATCAGTTTGCACAGCTTCCCAATATGCACACTACCTCAGCTGTATGTCAGATCCCTGATAGATGTCCTCTGCATTATTCCTGTAAGGATGCTTATCTCACACACACGCATCCTCCCCATTGTTATGTCACCTTGTTTGTTAGTCACAGACAACACATTTTCACTGTACAGTCCACACAGTACCATGTAGATATATGCTTGGTGTCGCTGCTGCAAACATCTTCCATTGACATGCCCTCCTCTTCTGTAAGTGCCAGAGTTTCACTTGTACTCTTTCCCTGTGTTTATTCCTTCAATTCATCTGTGTGTTCCTATTCAATACACAGACTTCCCATGAGTTATCATTTTACATGGCAGTCCCACGTCCTGTTACAGATCATTTACACAGCTTCAGTACAGAATAGCAGGAATGGGATATCACATTAATCTGCACTGTAGGTACACTGTCCTGTACTGTATTTGGACCATATACTTCACATTCATACATCTCAAATGTCCAGATAGTCACTGGATGTCCAGATGTTTTCCTTATTGAATATGTGTCTTTCTGCCATGTCACTGGGATGATCTCTGGACTGCTGTGGCTCAATATTACAGACATTTGGGTGCATACCTCCCAACTGGCCTGATTTGTACAGAATGCCCAGTTTTTGTCTCATATTTGTGATCTTTTCCTCATAGCATATTGGTTTCCTGGCAGATCATTGGCATATCATTGCAGAGTCAGTACCTGATGACTGACATTTGAGTTTCAAACGCCATGCTTTTCAGAAATTCATGCTAATTTATAACTTTTACAGTCTATCACCTTCATAAATTTCAACATGGAATATTATCAATCTGTCCCTATTTGTATCCCTTTGCCCCCCCATTTTATGGCTTTGTCCACATTTCTTGTTCTAAGATGTTCAGAATGTGGCATTAAAACACATTCTCATGTGACATCTCTTGTCATATATGTCCCTATTACTGCTTATTTCCCATCTTGTTAAGTTGGGCTCTATGCAGATATGTTACACTATTTTACATCCATACCTCTCAACTGTACAGATTTTTCAGAAAGTCCGGATTTTGCCTCATGTTTTGCTCTATTTCTCTTACAATTGTGGTTTTCTGGCAAATCATTGAGGGTTTAAGTCAGATAATAGTGACATACATTTGAGTCTCAAACTTTATACCCTTTTGACAATTCATGGGAATGCAAAACCTGTCATTCTATCAACTTTCTAAGTTTGTAAGAGCAATATTTAATGTGTGCCCCTAGCATACTTCTCAACTGCCCAAATTTGTGCAGAATGTCCAGCTTTTTGCCTTTTATTTTTGGCCTGTTCCTCATATCCTTTGTGGTTTTCTGACAAACTAGTATGATCTAAGGGTTCATAGGTTCATAGGTTTATACTAGGCTATCTGCCCTAAGGCATTTATAAGCCTAGCCCAAATTTTTGTGGCTTACGCCACCCCTTATATGAAAAAATACTGTGCCCATTAGTTTGTTGTGCCTCTGTCCAGCAGTGACACAGATATGATTCCCGGGGTAAACCTACGATCTCCCATCCACAGGTCTAGATTTCTCTTGAACAGAGTCAGCGAGGTGCTCTGCCTCACATGGACCGGGATTTTATTCCACAGCATAGGGAGTCTCTGAGTGATAAATCTATCCCTCCAGCACGTCCTATTTATATCCGTGCTAAGGTTTAAGTCGCTTGCTCTAGTGGTTTTGGTGGATTTGGATTTTTGAGGTGGAGCATGTCCATTAATTCGGGTTGGACATGGCCTTGTATGTCAGGCACATGTCACCTCTGAGCAGACGGTATGCGACTGAATAGAGCTGGAGTTTCTTCAATCTGGCAGCATATGACAGATTTTGGAGTCCCTTTATCCTTTTGGTGAGGAACTTTTGGGGTCTCTCCAATTGCTGCAGATGTCGGGTGAGATACATCCCGAATGGGGCATTGTACTCGATCATTGGTCTGATAAGTGAAGAGTACAGGGAACAATGACCTCACTAGATCTGGATGTGAATCCTTCATGATCAGGTGGGCAATGTAGAAGGTCTTTCTAACCACTTTAGCAATGTGAGTGTCAAAGAAAGGCCACTGTCAACCTGGGTCCCCAGGTCCCTGATGACCTCTTCTGTGCTAAGTGGATTGCCACCTATATGGTAGCTTGGGGTTACCTTGTTTTTCCCGAAGGGTATGACTATACATTTTTTGGCGTTTAACTTCAGGCCATGGCTCTGGCACCAGCTATCTGTTTCCGTGAGTCCCTTCTGAAGGATATCCGTGTCCGATGCACTTTCCACTATGGCGCCCAGTTTGCAGTCGTCTGCAAACTTTGTCAGCCAAAGTCCTCCCATGTTGGCCTGTACTTCTGAGAAGTAGATGCCAAACAATAGGGCCAAGGACCGAGCCCTGTGGGACACCACTTGTGACCGGCTTGGAGTCTGACACAGCGCCAGCAACTCTAACCCTGTGGGCTCTGTCCTTAAGCCAGTTTGCAACCCATCTTGTGACATATGGGTTTACATTTAAGCTGGTAAGTTTTTCTACAATACCCGAGTGGGGTATTGTGTCGAAAGCCTTTGCAAGGTCAAGGTAGGCTGTATAGACTGCCTTTCCCTCATCAATGGCCTTGGTGACTGTTTCGAAGAAGTCGACCAAGTTCAAAAGGCATGATCTTCCCTTGACAAAGCCAAACTGGGTCGGGTCCAATGTCTGCAAGTCCCCTATATCTTTGTTTATGAGCTCCATTATGATCCTCTCCATAGCTTTGCAGACTAGACTAAGTTGCTAAATAATGACATGCCTTTGAGTTGCAGTCTTCATGACCTTCAGACAATCCATGCTAAAAAAATATTTTATTCTAGCAACTTTCTATGTTTATAAGAGCAATATTTAAAATGTGTCCCTATATCTGGCCCTTTGTCCCCACATTATGTCATGCATAGTCCAGATGTCTTGCCTAAGAGGTTGAGAGGAATGGTCAGCATTACTTACAATGTGTACTGTTCATTCGGAGGCGGGGCAGAAAAGCTGCATCCTGCAAACCTGCCCTTCTATCTATTTTTTAAGTTTGTAATAGCAATATTTAAAAAGTGTCCCTATTTCTGGCCCTTTCACCTCCCCGTTATTGAAGGCTTTCTCCATATTTCTTGCTCTTAGAAGTTGAGAGGTATGCTGTGTAGACTAGTTCTGTCACATACCTCTCTACTGTCCAGATTTTCGCTGTATGTCCAGATTTTTGTATTATATTTTTGGTCTGTTCCTCATAATATTTGTGATTTTCTGGCAAATCACTGAGATGAAGAATCAACAAAGAAGGATCCACCAAAAGTAGTTTATTAAAAGCTCTCGGACGTCTCGGCCACAGCCTTCAAGGAGTACAAGTAACACACATATACTAACCATATATATACAAAAATACATGCTCAACAAGCTTAATTAAACAATCAATTAAATTGCATGATTGTATTCAATTTAGCAGCAACTTCCAATTAAAATCTTCATTCAAACCAAATGGGTGTAGTGTTTTGAACTTCAAAATATACACAGCTTCCTTATGTTGCAAGCGCTGTTTAATATTGTCACTTGCATTATTATGATGTTTAATTTGTTCTAAGACACATTCCTTCAACCTCTTATTGTCACTGTTATGAAAATTTAAAAAGTGTATAGCAACAGGACTTTCTTCTTTCTTATTTTTATTTTTTTTATTTTTTATGTCATTGGCATGTTCTAAAAGTCTTACTTTAAATGCTCTTTTTGTTTCCCCTATATAAAACTTCTTACAGGGGCAACTAAGTGCATAAATGACACCATCTGAATTACAATCAAAGTTGTCCTTCACTTCAAAAGGAACATTATTAATATAAGAAAAACTAGAGATGACAAACTGGCATGCTTTACATTTGCCACACTGCTGTGTTCCTATTCTCTTTGTACCAAATGGTATCGATACTGTTGGAAAGTTAAATCTACTCTTTACCAAGAAGTCTTTAATATTCTTGCCCCTTCTATAAGAAAGTTTTAAATCTACATTCAACCAAGAGTTAACATTATTAAGGGAACTGAAGTATTCCCAAAGTTGTGAAAAGAGTTTTGTAAATTCTGCTGTGAAGCAACCATAAGTAGTAACAAAATACATACTCTCTTTTTCTTGTTGTTGTACTTTAGTAAATTGTTGAACATTATACACCTTTTTATAAGATGGAACCATTATTCTCTTATTTTTGTTGTTAAAATTATTATAACTATCAGTCAACATTTGTATATTATAGCCTCTCTTAGCAAAGGCATCAAATAATAACTGTAGTTCTTTGTAAAAAGATTCACTGTTGTTACATAAACGAGAAACTCTAACCATTTCTCCATATGGCAGAGAACCAATTGTATGGGGGGGATGTCCACTGGTACTATGGACATAGTGGGTACCCCCCTCAAATTTCCTGTTAACAGAAGTTATTAAATGACTGAGATGATCTTTGGATTGAAGTTACTAAGTAATGAAATACACTTGAGTTTCAGACTTCAAATTCTTTGAAAAATGCATGTTAACAAAAACCATGTTCTAACAACTTTCAAAGTTTATATGAGCAATATTTAAAATTTGTCCCTATTTTTGGGCATTCCCCCCCATTTTGTCAGGCTTTGTCCAGATCTATGGTACAGAGAGGGTGAGAGCTATAACTTATATGGCCCTGGTGATCACTGTGGCATTCTGCTGAAATCCGTGGACTGTATGTGCTCGCCTTTATATGGACTCAATATCTGTGTTTTGGTTTACAAGGTTTTGGGGCCCGCAATATTGTTATGAGCCACAAAACCTAACTTAGGCATGCCACGCCTCATTAATATGCATTACACACTGCCACGTGCTGCCCACCATCGTGTATATAGATATACTGCATGTAGGCCCTACATGGAGCCTACACAGAGTTTAATGAATCCTCCTGATAGTTGCTTATCTGTAGAGCCAGGCTGGAATTATCAATACTAGAACTCATCCGTAAGTCCACTTTTTCATTAAACCAGTCCTCAAGTCATTACTGAGAAGTATTCCATTTTGTATCACTACTACCTGTAATAAACCTTGTGTCTCTTTCCCTCATATCCCCCACAAGGACAATGGCTTACACCAGAGGTGTTCTCTGTGCTGGGGTAATGATATCCCCACTGGATTCCATCCACTCAGACCTGTTGACGCAATTGTAGTGATTAACATTGTTAGTATTTATGGCATTTGTGAGCTAAATTCCCTATTTGCTGTGATAACTGCTGAACCATTTGGGTAGGATTACCCAACGAACCTGTGAAGGTATCAAATGTATCTTCACGTGAGTTGGTAGCTTGACCGGCACTGGATGATGATATAATGGCAGTTGCACTAACCAGGAATCAAAATGCCACACACTCGTACCAAAGATCCAAAATGAAAAACCAAACTACTAGGAGCACACCAACAACCAAATGTTTAATAAATTAAAACACAGTTCACTCCAAACTGGGCATCCGCATTGACACAGACATAAAGCAGTATAAAAATTAAATGCTTTCATCCTGGATACTATCAGAATTTATCGAATAAAATACATCATCATTCACATTTTTAAATAGTAAAAGCACCTCCCCCTGATTACAACATAATAAACATTAATGATACAGTTACATATAACCTTTTATCAGCCAAATTATGGCAATTCTAACCCTACAAAATCCATACATTTATAAAGCAAATATAATAATGTATTCACCATTCCAAATATTATCATTTTAGTTTTGGGCGAATTGTGCTTTAATTTATTAAACATTTGATTGCTGTGTGCTTCTGGCAGTTTGTTATTTTCATTTTGGATCTTTGGTACAAGGTTTACCACCCAGCAGCAGAAAAGCACTCTCAACAACCTAAGCAAACAACTCAAGCAGACAAAGTCTACCAAAGCCCAATTTGAGAAGAATTTGGCATCCAAGGCCAAGGACAACCACAAGGCTTTCTTTAGCTATTTCTGTAGCCTTAAAGGCAATGCACCATTGGTTGTAGCAGTCATTGTTAATAGATCCACTTATAGTGTGTCAGAAGATATAGCATAACTACTGGCTGACAAATTCAGCTCCAAATTTACTCCTCTCTCCCCCTCAACCTTCCCTCAGAAAATACCATCAAATACAACTTCCCTACTATCACTAGGTAACAGGTCCTTAATTCTCTCTCTAAGGCCAAGAACACTGCAACAGTGGGCGCAGACAATATCTCAGGATGCCTTCTACATAGCATGAAACATGACCTATCAGGCACTTTGGAATTGCTGTTTAACTGTAGCCTCCAAACAGTCTTTGTACCTCATGAATGGAGAACAGCAACAGTCATCCCTCTGCACAAAGGTGGCCCATCTACAGACTCTGGAAACTACAGACCCATAAGTCTCATAGGTCTCATATGCAAAGTCATGGAAAGAATTATCATGGAATTAATCTATAGTGGCATAGGAAACATCAAGACACTGGACCCAACCCAATTTAGTTTCGTCACGGGCAGGTCATGCCTATTCAACCTGGTGGACTTCTTTGAGAAGGTCACCAAAGCAAAGGAAGAGGCAAAACAGTTCACACTGCCTACCTTGACCTGGCCAAGGCATTTGACACAGTACCCCACTCAAGCATTGTTGACAGACTCAGGAGGTTAAGTATAAACCCTTATATCCCCTGTTGGATAGCCATCCGGCTCACAGACAGGACCCAGGAAGTTAGAATTGGGGAGTTCACCTCTATAATGAGATCAGTAACAAGTGGAGTCCCTCAGGAATCAGTCCTGGGACTGCTCCTTTTTGGCATTTACTTCTCTCAAGTCAAGGCCAGTGTCAGTCGTCTCTGACTGATTAAATTTGCATATGATTGCAAATTAAGAGGTGTCCTAAAATCCCCAACTGACACAAATGTTCTCTAAGAAATGCTAACCATACCTCACAACCTCTTAGACTAAGAAATCTGGACAAAGGCCAAAAATACAATTTCTAAATATTGCTCTTACAAACTTAGAAAGTTGATAGAATAACAGGTTTTGCATTAGCATGAATTTTCTGAAAGATATAAAGACTGAGTGCCTGATTCAATAAAGCCTATACTAAGTGTACATGATATGTATTCAATAAAATTCAGTCAGAAAGATTATACTAAGTGTACATGTGGTCTACACTTTGTGGTAACTTTTATGAACCCCTGCCAATATTTAAAGCTGCAAGAATATCAGTAGGAAAACTAAAATTAGGAGGAAGAATGTGTGCATTATATCTGTGTTGTCTGTTCACTCAGAACCGTGTACACTTAGTCTACACTTAGTGTAGACCTTATTGAATCTGACTCTGAAAGGCAAATGTCTGTTATTATTTTTGAACCTCAATTTTTAATGATTTTTCACTTATTTGCCAGAAAAATGCAATTTTATGAAAAACAGACCAAAAATATGAGGTCAAAATGCGGACATTCTACAAAAATCTGTTCAATTGAGAGCTATGAGGCTGACATAGAAAAATAACTGATGTCAGAGCCATAGACTAAAACTAAATGCCATGAAATGCATAATGGTATCCTTTCAGAAGACATCCACCTCTGGTAACTGTAGTATTGATAGCACACCCCTTAAAGATGGCCCAGTAGTTATGGTCTTGTGGACACAAATAGCAATCTAGCCTTTAACCATCTTGTGTCTTCAGTAGTGAGAAAATCATACTATGTTGTGCAACTTATAAACAAAGGTATGACATCTAGGTCCAAGAAAGTCATTGCTCCACAGTATTTAGCATTCATCAGACCTATCATTGTGTACAACACCCCCTTTAGTGTGTACCTAACCAGGCACATCCAACAACTGGAATTTCTACAGTGCACAACTAACATGTCCTATGCAGACCACCTGAAGGCCCTATCCCAGTATTCTGTGTCCTAAAGGATGTTGAGGGGAGATCTATGCCTGGCATACAAGGCATTGTCAGACCCCAGCCTGATGGACCTCTTGCATATCTGCAAAACAAACAACACCAGAATTACCCATTTTAAAGACTTAAACTTTACCTGTGATATAAATAGGATCCAGAGAGTACGTCTTCTCTGGAACAGGCTCCTCATTTATGTGAAGCAGAGTTCCTCCCTAACCCAAGTAAAGTGTAACTTGGACAATTGGATGGGGAATAGGAAATTCATCCCTGGTTTGGCTGCTATGCTTCTAATGGACACAGGCAGCATCTAAATGGTTCATCTCCCAGACCACTGTTTCTAAATGCTTCACCTCCCTAGCCCCTGCTTACACTTATCAAGGGTATGAAAACTTGTCAGAAATGTGGGATGCATGGCTAGGCTAAAGCAGGCACTTGTGGTCATTAGCCTAGTAAACACCAATGAACCTATGAACCATGTGTGAGGATATTAGATATTGTCATCTGTGCTAGCATGAGCGGCAGAAGTTTTGTAAATAATTGTAAATAATTGTAAAGTACTCTGTATTACATACACCAGCATAACTAGCTATAATTTTGTAAATAAGTTTATATCTTTTGACTGTCATTCTGATTTATGCAAGATGTTTGACTCAAACAGTGTTCTTATGGCTGAACAAATGTGCATTTTTTAAGAGAATTTTGAATGTATGTTAGGTCAGAGTCAGCTGACCTAGATGTGATGTCATTGTGTGCCAGAGTTGAGAGAACAGAATCTTCACAACAGCTGTTTGTTTACTTTTCAAAGTCTGATATGACAGAGTAGAATTATCATAGCAGCTTCATGTTACTTTTAAACAATCTGCTATAAAAGCAACTCCTGAGTCAATTAATGTTCAGTTGTTCAGTAGCAGTAGTTCAGTTATTCAGTTGTTTTCTAGAGCTTTTCAACAGTAGTAGTCCAGTTGTTTCCAGAGTATTTGTTCCAGACATTGAGGACAAATATTAGCCTAGAGAGTGAACATAATTCATCATCTTGCTTTGCAGAAGTAAGTGTCTAATCTAGTTTTGCTGAATTATTTAGATTAGCTTGGGACAATTAATCTGCAGATATTCAGGGAACTGCATCTAGTTAGTTAGAGGTTTTCTAAAATCAATGTGAGATCTATCCTACATTATTATTTTCATATTTTCTGTGTGTGAAACTCTCTTGTTTATTGGAATCAGTTATTAGTATTTACATGTTTTAATTCCTTTTATTCATTATTAAATGTTTTACTACCTCTCGTTGTGGTTGGTTATTTAGAGAATATTTTCAATAACTTGATATTGTTTATTCCTCTTGTGATAACACCAGGGCCACTCTGAAAAGCCTTACTGCTTGGGTTACATGCTACCATTTGTATCAATATCTAGTTTACCCAATATAATTGAACATCCCTTTTGAAGGGTATTGTGATATTTGACTGGGGACAGCCATTACCTTGTAATTTGGGCAAAGAAACACAGCAGGTAAATCTGTGGCAATCTTTCTCAAGAGTGTGTGTATGTATGAATATAGTTTCATAGTTTAGTTTCATAGTTTAGTACTAGGCTATCTGCCCTGGGGCATTTGTAAGCCTAGCCATAGTAGTGATGGCTGCCACCCCCATGAAATGGTCAAAAAAAAAAACAGAAAAAATTAAGAATGTGCCTCTGTCTAGTAGTGACACAATGAAGGTCCCCTTATATAATATAGTTTCATATCAGACATTTAAAGGTGAGTGTGTCAGATACTTTGAAGTGGGACACAGTGCTCTGCATTGGTTAGTGTTGACACTCATTGGGAGATCTGGAGTGAAGCATATAGTCCAGTCCCAGGTTTGGAACCTATTCCTGGTGCATTCTTACAGGAAACTGTGTACTTCCATCCATTCTTTTAGTGATGATCCCTTACCGGAGACAGTGGTGAGGATTGAGGCTTTTTAGTTACTGCCCCCGGGGTAAAGAGAGTTCTTTATGTATTGGTGGCAGAAAGCTTTAGTAGCCTGTGGGTAATTGTCACTGAGGTGTGCATTCTCAACAGTCATAAGGTAAATATATAGAGTTTCATTGTCACAACAGTTGTATTCATTTTTAGTCAGTTTAGTCAGGGATAGCAGGGAAAGAAGTCAGCAGAGGATTATAACAAGCTGACAAGGAACCAGCTGGCCTAGGTGTGCAAAGCCAAAGGACTGGTGCATGCCAACTTGACTAAGGGAAGCAATGAGCTCAGCCTTAGTGACAGCCACAGAGCACACCAACAGTTTGGATGATATCCAGTTTGGCATTGGGGATATGCAGCTTTCCAGGACAGGACAGTTTACCTTTTCCTCACAGACTTTAAAATCCATCTGGAGTTAAAGAGACTTGAATTGGAGACTGAAGAGAGACTGTAATGTCTGCAGGCTGAAGAAAGGGAGAAACAGAAGCAACATCAGTATGAACTGTGACTTTTGGGGGGCTGAGGAGAGGGAGAAGCAGCATCACCATGAACTAGAGGCTGAGGAGAGGGAGAAGCAGCATGGGTATGAACTGCAGCATTTGGAGATGGAAGCTGAAGAAAATGAGAGGCAGAGACAGCATGAAAAGGAGATCCTAACCCTTTGACAGGGTCATGGAATTAATGGGGAAAGGAATGATTAAACCGCAGAAGCCATAAAAGATCAGTAAACATTTTTCTCAGTACAGTGAAGGAGATGAATTTGATAGTTGTATTTATTCATTTGACAGGGTATGTAACAGTATAATACTGACCAAGGGCTTTGGGTACAGTTCCTGACCCCCTTACTCCACGGTAGAGCTGTTAATGCAAGTGCTAAACTATCTGATATTGATTGTTTGAATTATGATAGTGTAAAGCAATGTTTACCTGATTGTTCCAAATTAATCCATGAAATGTATAGAAAAAAAGTTTTGTAAACATAGACACAAGGCAGATGAAAGTATATGTGATTTCATGGCTAATTTAAATACTGTACTTGCTTTCACAAATGGGTGACTGTGAATTCCACAAAGAGTGTGTTGTGGCATATGTCCTAAACTTCAGGACAAGGCTCAGGGGTTTGGCCTAGGAGAACCTGTCAGTAGCCCAACAGAAAAGAAGGTTTGGTATGACAGGAAGGCTTGAGCCTGAGAGTATACTGTGGGGCAATAGGTTTTGCTGTTCATTCCTGTCCGACACAATAAGTTGCAGGCAGCTTGGGAGGGACCCCTTGAAGTGGTAAGGAAAATTAGTGATGTTAACTATATGGTAAACTTAGTAGACAGGAGGCAGGGACATAACTTGTACCATGTAAACATGATGAAACCATATCATGACAGAGAGGCCCTGGTGCTGAGTATTTGCTGAGGATGGCAGGAATAGTCTGACAGGAATCTAGTGCTTGATCTTCTCAGTGAGGCTCAGACTGACGCTTCTGTGGGAGAGGTAGAAAATTCTCAGCAGTTATCACCTATTCAGGTTAATGAAATGCAAGCAGTATTACAGTGGTTTGAGGGCATGTTCATTGGAAACCTGGTTGCACCCACCTAGTATAGCAATGTTTGGATACAGACCCCCAAGGGCCTATTATGCAAGTTTCTTATGGGGTGCCTGAGTGAGTCAAACAGAGCTTGGAGGAGGAAATAAAGGAGATGTTGGAGCTGGGGGCAATCCAGGAGTCCAATAGTCCTTGGGCTTCCCAAGCAGTTCTGGTACTGAAGAAAGATGGTAGTGTAAGATTCTGCATGAATACAGAATGTTAAACAGTTATACAGAGTCAGGTGCATGTCCCATGCCGAGAACAGATGAAGCTTTGGAACAGCTAGGTAGGGCTAAGTATCTGACCACTATTGATTTGACCAAGGGTTACTGACAGGTGCCCTTGACTCCCATTGCTAAAGAGAGGACAGCTTTTGTAATACATTTTGGATAATATGAGTTTACAAGGATGCCCTTTGGGATAATAAATACCCCAGCAACCTTCCAGAGGTTAGTAGATCATATCTTACTAGGAGCAGGAGACTATGCTCTTGCTTATTTGGATATTTCAATTTACAGTCATTCCTGGCAAGAGCACCTTTAACATGTCAGGGAGGTCTTAGGTACATTAAAAATGGCAGGGCTGGCCATTAAGCCTAGTAAGTGTCAGGTAGGTATGGCAGAGGTCTCCTACCTAGAGCATAAAGTAGGGAGTGTTAAGATTAGGCCAGAACCTGCCAAACTGGAGGTTATTCAGGTGTTCCTGTTGCTAAGGTGAGAGAATTGTTAGGGACAGCAGGTACTCTAGAAAATATGTGCCCAGCTATAGTACAATAGCTGCACCTCTTACTGACCTAACAAGGAAAAACAAGCCTGATAAGGTAGTGTGGACCACAGATTGTGAGCAGGCATTCCAAAAACTTAAAAGAAGATTTAGGAGGGCCCCCTGTGTTAGCCAGTCCCGATTACAGCAAGGAATTTGTTGTGCAAGTAAATTCTTCAAATTATGGGGTGGAGGCTATACTCAACCAAATTTTCTCAGAGGCAGAAGAGCATCCTGTGGTATGTCTCAGCTGTAGACTGCAACTCAGGGAGGAATGTTTTGTAGCTGTGGAGAAAGAATGCCTAGTCTTCGTTTGGGCATTGCAAAAGCTTTAGCTTTACCTATATGGAAGAACATTCACTGTGGTTACAGACCATAATGTTTTATCATGGCTGAATAGAGTCAGTAAGCAAAATTCCAAGTTACTGAGGTGGCGCATAGGCTACATGCCTATGACATGATGGTGCAAAACCATAGTGGGGTCAGTAATACTAATGACAATTGACTGTCAAGAAAGGGTATGTGTTGATATATTTTCAGTCAACCCCATTTTTCTCAAGTGATAATTTTCCAGACTGACTTGAAAATCTAGCTTGAGTCTTCAAAGGGGGGAGAAATGTGAGGATATTAAATATTGTTATCTGTGCTAGCATGACTGGCTGAAGTTTTGTAAATAATTGTAAATTACCCTGTGTTACATATGCTAGTATGGCCAGCTATAATTTTGTAAATAAATGTATGTATTTTCATTATCACTCTGATTTATGCAAGATGTTTGAATCAAACAGAGTTCTCCTGGCTGACCAAATGTACATTTTTTAAAGTGAATTTTGAATGTATGTTAGACCAGAGTCAGCTGATGCAGATGTGATGTCATTGCATTTCAGAGTTGAGAGCGTAGAATCTTCACAACAGCTGTTTGTTTACTTTTCAAAGTCTGATATATGAGATTAGAATTCTTGTAGCAGCTTCCTGTTACTTAAAAAAAAATCTGCTATAAAATCAGGTTCTGAGTCAGTTAATGTTCAGTTGTTCAGTAGTATTTCACTTATTAACTTGTTTCCAGTGTTGCTCAGTTATCATTCAGTTGTTTTCCAGAGCTGTTCAGTAGTAATAGTCCAATTGTTTCCAGACCAGTTCATCTTGCTTTGCAGAAGTAATAGTATAATCTTGTCTTGCTGAGTTATATAGATTAGATAGAGACAGTTAATCTTCAGATAGTCAGGGTACTACAGCTAGTTAGTTATAGGTTTTTTAAAGCAATGTGAAATCTATCCTGCAGTATTCTTTTCATATTTCCTGTGGGTGAAACTCTGTTATTTATTGGAATCAGTTATTCAGTATTTACTTGTTTAAATCCTTTTATTTATTATTAAATGGTTTACTACCTCTCATTGTAACTGATTATTTAGTGAATATTTAAAATAACTTGAGAGTGTTTATGCCTATTGTGATAACACCAGAGCCACTCCAAAAAGCCCTACTGCTTGGGTTACATGCTACCATTTGTATCAATATCTATTTTACCCAAAATAATTGAACAACCCTTTTGAAGGGTATTGTGGTATTTGACTGGTGGCAGCCATTACATTGTAATTTCAAAAGGCAAAAGTAACTTTATTGTCATTCAGTTCATACATAAGTTTACAGCTGAACAAAATGTTGTTTATCGAAGTTCATACAGAAACAGAGACACAGCAACACAGAAACAAAAATACACATATACAACAATGGTGAATGAGCCAACTGAAGGCACAGAATCTTCAAAAATGAGCACAATTTCATGGACTACAGCAATCATTCCTCTACACCCCTGACATTTCCCACTTCATCACCAACAACATCCAAGTCCTAGTCCTTCCTTCCAACATGACAGACCCTCACAACCACTGCTTCCAGCAGGCGCAAATGGCCACCACCAGTTAAAAGAATTTTCCTCAATCTCCACCATTCATACTGTCACAGTCACCATTTCCATTCTCCAGCACCATCACCAGTGTCCCAAATCCAGTCTGGTTTCCACAGACGCAGTGAAAACAAATCCGGTCCCTTTAAATCACAGCTGGAAGACAAAAGTTACGGCCTCCACTTCCCACATTCTGCATCCAGCTCAACTTGCCAGTGAAGATCCAAACTTCCATGTGTTCAGCATTCCCAAAAACAAAGCAAAAATTCAACGAGGACACCATAGACATCACAGACACCAATGCTGCAGTGAATCACACAATTGACCAGGCCAAACAAACTACCAGATCAACAATCCACAAAAATACAAAACAAAACATAAAAATGCACAACAGGAGCAAGAGAGTCCACTGACACACAAGGCGCCACCATCCTGCTGATCTTTGGGAAATTGGGCAAAGAAACACACAGGTAAATATGTGTCAATCTTTCCCAAAAGTGTGTGTATTTGATATTTAAAAGTGAGTGTGTCAGATACCTAGAACTGGGACACAATTCTCTGCATTGGTTAGTGTGGAGACTCATTTGGGGAGCTGGGTTGATGTATATAGTCCAGTCCCAGGTTTGGAACCTGTTCCTGGTGTACTCTTAGGTGAAATTTCCATCCCTGCTTTCGGTGACACTCCCTTACTGGAGAAAGTGGGGAAGATTGAGGTTGCTTAGTTACTGCCCTGGGGTAAATAGAGCCATCACACCATGAATAACTTATTAAACAGAAAAAAAGAAAAAAATATTTTTCCACTTAACAGCATGATGACTACTGGGCAAACTACCATGCAGGAAGAGGTGATAGAGTGAGTTAGTGTGACAGATATGGGAATCATCTGTACTGACAGAGACACTGATTATGTGCCACATACATCACAGACTACCTGGTAATTGATAGAGTGGTAGATTTTCTATTGTGATACCGCTCACTCCATGGACCAGATGGGGCCCTAATTACAACATGGGTGCAGTCTATCATACCAAATATGTCAGGGAAATATGCCCCTCCAAAAGGCACTCATAGTCTGGGCTCTGTCCTGAGGTAAAACTGTGAAATAGATGTACTGATCCAGGTGTACCATGAGTACAACCAAGAACTGCTGCAGTATCCTCTAACCAAAAGCCTGTGAGATCCCCATACTGTCCCCATTTTGACTCTGGAAGGTCTTTGTGACACATATAGTGAGGGTTATACATACCTTAGTACTGGCAGTGAGACAAAGTCCACTCATTCCTCCGGTACCCCATGAAGGTCATACATACCAACCAAGACCCTTATAATATCTGTGTCCACTCCAAACATGTCAAATATATCCTGATTTTCAAAGTTATAGTGAGTTATCCTCTGTATGTTCACTTTCTTTGCCAGCAAACACCACTGGTTGCAAGCAGTTTTAACTCAGCTAAGATAAGCTGCTCACACCTGGATATAGCAAGGCTAGCAGCAAATTACAACAGTTTTATGGACTGCAAAGTAGATAAGATTGACGATACATTTCTTTATAAAAAGTATCTGCAGATGATGGAGAAAAGTAGAAAATTTCCACAATGAATCACAAACAGGAGAGAGAATGCCTCAATAGAATATGACAGTTTGCATAATTTCTCATTTACATCTCATTATAACTTCATTTGCTTATGCTCATTTGTGGTCATCATGCATCACCATAAGTCACCTCTATGAATTACATCTTAGCTGCGCTCATTCCTGGACAGCACAGATAGCCCTAACTTGTCCACATAATGACTATGAATACCACCCTCCATCTTCTTTACTCTCAAATAAAAAGGATTCAAGCTGCAGCTCTTATTTTCATGTTTCTGAATACTGAGCCAGGAGCTCTGTGGAAAACATTAACAGAAGCCATGTTTGCTTCAGGAGTTCCCTGTAAGCTGTACACACCAACAGTGTTTCTTATTAACTATTGCTTACTAGGTTGTCCCATCCAAGGCTGTATGATTTCTGCTATGCCTCCTTACTTATATAGCTTTCTGTATTTAATGTCGGTAATAAAATACAATTAATGTGATTTGGTTAGTTTTACAATTATTATTTTAAGCATTACCTTACATCCCGCTGTGGTAACTGAACATTCACCTACTGCCAGCATGGATTATTGGTGTTTGTTGCTCTACTGACATCTAGTTTTACAGGTTCCTTACTAGTTTTGTTTGCATTGTGTGTTTTGTTGACTTTTCATAACATTTGATCTATGTGCTTCAGTCTTTCTACAGCCCTAGTTGACACAAGGCATTTATTTTAGATTTAATGACAATCTAATTATTGCTGTAGTTTCCATGTTCATATAACAGTTGAGTCATGTGGTTCTTCTTATTTGTATGCGTGCATGTGTGTGTGTGTGTGTGTGTGTGTGTGTGTGTGTGTGTGTGTTTTTAAATAGGAGTATGTTGGACCATTGAAGATGGAGTTATCAGGTGCTGTACTAGTGAGATAAGTTTCTCAAGTGCTGATTTCACGTTTTGCATTAATTACACTAAATCTGAAGTCACTATGACTTTGGGATGAGGAATTAGTTGCATAAACCCCAATGATGACACTGGTATATGGGTTGTTGTGCGTTTTTGTTTGGCACTCTCATTGGTAAATATTACTGGGACAGCAAGACCTTTAAATGTGCTATGGCTGCTGAAAATAATCTGTGGTAACACAAACTGTTGACAGTGGTTGTGCTGTTTACATAGTGTACCTTGACCAGGCCAAGGCATTTGATGCTATTCCCTATGCACAGTTACAAACTTAATGCAATACAGATAGATTCCTATGTAGTAATTTGGATAGCAAATTGGCCAAATGACAAAACTCATATGATGCAGATAACAAGTGCCTGATTAGAGGGCAATAAGGTGATCAGTGGTGTCCACCAGGGCTCAATGCTGGGCCATCTTTTGTTTGTCATTTACTTTTCTGATCTTCAGACCATGGACTGACATCTGAATAAACAAGTTTCTAGACAACTGCCAATTTTGTCATCTGCCCTTTTGATGCAAAGCCGTTCCACAACAACTTACACATGTAAATACTTAAATACCTGGTGTCTTAAAAACGGGCTTAAATTAAATGCTACAAGTGCTATATTGTCAAATTTAGTAATGGGTTTAAAATGACTACACTCTCTTTTGTTGATCTCCTCATACATCAGTAAATCAACAAATCTAACCGGATACTCTGTTAGGAAAAATATATGTTTAATGTGCTCACATTCATCCAAGCAAAATTCAGAGTCAGAAACCGTGCATGCAGCTCTAACAAATGGTCCCTTAACAACAACACGCTTCTGGTGATGGGTGTGGGAGCTGGTATAATGCAGATACATATTTGAAAATGTTACCTTTAAATTTTGCTTTCAATTTTTCTGTTGCTGGAATCCTTATAAATCCAAATGTCCAAAAAGGCAATATTGTCATTATCCATCACGCAGGAAAATTTAAGGAATTCAGTGGTGTGATTAATATTGATGACAAATTCCTGAAGTAAATTGCTGTCATCATCCCAAACAATAACAATATCATACAGGAACTGCAGATAGAGTTTACAGGACTTCATAAAATCAGATGCAAACAAGTGAGTGTATTCCCACTTGGTCGTGACATCATTTGCAAACAACCCACTGCAGGTGGAACCCATAGCCACACCTGAACGTTGAAGAAAAAAATTCTTTGTCAAAAATCAAAAAGTTGTTTTTAACACAATTTCTAAATGTATTTCAAAAGTGTTTATTATTTTCAACTTTGAAAAGAGAGTGTGGTCATTTGAAACACATTTTATAGCATGTTCACCCTCAGGAACCTGTCAGTACTCCTGATACTACTGTGGAGTTGATGGACCAGAGCAAAGTTTTGTATAACAACATTAATTCCTGTACTGGCACTTCCAACAATGCTTGCAGGATTGATGCAGTTTTAGTCAGTTCATTCATTACCCAGTACAACATGGACAGTGACCTGATTAGAGATATTCTTTATAAAAATTGGGCTACTTTGAAGGATGATACCCAGATTACTGATAAGTGGGTGAAAAAACATTCATTACCTTCCAGAAATGATAGACTTTTAAGTACTTGGTTGAGCATTTTGATACTCATAGCAAGAAAAATGGTCTCACAGAATTTAAGATGTTTAAGTTTTGGAGCTGTTCTATGTGCAAATTTATTCTTTGTTGTGTGCAATTTAATACTAATGGTTTTAAATTTAAGATGAAGGAAGAATTTAACTGCCTTACCAAGGGTGTTGTTTATGCTGCTTTGTGTGGTTGTTCTTCAGCCTTTTATATAGGCAAAACTGAATGCCATTTTAAGGATCATATATGGAAACATAACAATGATATTAAGCACAAAAAAGCAATGCTTTAGCTAGGCACACTAGTGCCTTTCTTGGACACACCTTTAAGTTTGTGGTTATAGACAGTGTGCCAATGGATCTGCATTGTGGCCCCTGGCAGCTACTTTTAGAAAAATGTAAACTGTATTGACAACTGCAGTTAAATGCTGGTAGCTGACCAGGGCTTAATGGTTTTACATCTATTTCCTGTTTATTAAAACTGAAGGTTTTAGAGATGTAGTTTTATTTAAATGTTATTTAAATCTCATTTAATAAGTATTTAATTTTTTATCTGTTTTATCTGTTCTTTAAATGTGTTTTGTCACTTTAAATGTTTTGCTTTGCCTAGAGCTTGGCAACGAGGTGAGCATGTGATTTCTATCATATGATTTTTATCTTGTGATTTTTTTTACCATGTGACTTTTTACCTGCTGCTACTTAACTGGAGTTCGAACAATGTGTTTTTATCTGAAGAAGTTTATATTTAATAAACAAAAGCTCTAATCCACCATTCTTGTACCGTTTTGTATTTTACTGCATTTTTACTGGCTGTTGTACCTGTCGGATGTCTCTGTGGCCTGCGGGTTTCTTATATTATGATATTTGTTCACATAATGCATTTGCATGCGCCTCCTTTTACTTTCTGAATTATGTTCATTAATGAGTTCCTTGTTGGATTTACATATATAACAGCATTTTCTTACACAGCCAGATAAATAGTATTACATGAAATAAAACCATAAAATACAGTCAATATAATATAAATATTCTGTTAGTAAAAGATTCACATATTCTGTCTATACATATATATATATATATATATATATATATATATATATATATATATATATATACATTTACACTATTGGCATTTATAGCACGGTAATGTGCTTTTCTTTAGGCTGACCTTACATTTGATGCGAATCACATCTCAATATAAAGGTTGATGTAGATTAGAATTGTTGATGAATGATGCATCTTACATCCAAAATATAAGCTGTGTAAGTATTTAATGTACGTATATACACACACACACACACACACACACACACACACACACACACACACACACACACACACACACACACACACACACACACACACACACACACACTTGCAGACACAGACACACACACATATGTGTACAGAAACACAAACTCATACTCGTATACGCAGAAACACATACATGCATATGTGCTCAGCAGTTGCAGCCACTTTCTTGACTGAATGCATCTCAGATGTCTCATTGTAATCAAATGAATGAAAAAAAATCATACAATGCAAACTAATGCAATCCCCCAAGCCTCTATGTTCTCCCTGATTTTGTACAATGTCCCTTATTTTGCCTTACATTTTTGCGGTTTCCCTCAAAATACTAAGTTTTTTCTGGTAAATAACTGAGGACTGTCATCTGTTAATTCTAGCAGACTTTAGGGTTTCATACTTCTTATTGTCCAGAAAAGGCCTGATGTAAAGCCTCTTGTTTGATTTCCTTTTCTATTGAATTAGGGTGATAGTTAAAAATTCTCCTTGAGTTTATATCTTTCTCACCCATTAGTGCTGACTTTGTTTAGAAATTGTGAGTAAAGAAATTGAAAAGTAACCACTTGGTCTCTAAGCGTCGTTCTTTCACTGTCTCTGTAGCTTTCTCACACATGCACACATATGATGTTACACATTTTTCTTTTACACTTTCACTCACAAAATGTGGCTTAAGCTACATTTACTTAGGAGAATAAAAGAGCAAGTCTTGTTACTGTTGCTGCAGTTACTTTTGCTGGCTGAGATTTTTATTTTATTTTTTTTTTTAGTTGTGAAAATGTAAAAAGTCACATTTAGCAAGCATAAACAAGTTGGAAGCCATTTAGAGGTTCATATGTAAGTACTAAGCTAGCTGATCTTGCAAGCCACTTTAAGCCTAGCTAATTAACCTTTTGGTACTTAAATTAACCCATTCCATTTGGTGATATACTGGCTTTACCCATCCCATAGTTAATAATTGTATAGTGCCACTGGTGAGAATAAATGGGATCATACCATGTCCATTATTAGTACTGGGGGCAGTCATAGGGTAAATTTTCTATTATCCAGCCATAGATCCAAGTTGCACTAGAATATGGACAGGGATGAGCTTTGTTTTACATGGATGGGGAGTCTGTTCCAGAACAGTGGTATTCACTGCAAGATATACCTGTTCCTCCAAACCATTCTGTTGATTTTGCAGAAAAAGGTTAGATCCCTTGTCCAATTATTTTTAAAGCTATTTGACTTGCTAATGTGCAGTTATTCATTCAGAATGGGTCAGAGGGTGTCTTGTATGCCAGAAATAGTTACCCCCCCCCCAACAGTCTGTTGGATACCAAGCATAATGACAGGGTTTTGAGTAGGCCTATGTAGACATATTGTTTCAGCCTTATATTCATTTAGTAAGTTATCTAAGTGGGTGTTCCAGTTGTTGCACATGTCTGGACAGATACATGCCAAAGGAGGCATTATACTCAGTCCCTGGGAATCAGAACTCAGTACAGGGAGCAGTGAAATTTCTAGATCTAGACACATCCCCTTTGTGTTTTACACTGCACAATATAAAAGGGCTTTTTATGTCAGTAGACCCGTGGTGGTCAAAAGTTAGTCACTGTGCTGCTTTGGTATTTAGTTCCAATCCATCATTTTGGCATCAGTTATTTTTTTGGAACAAACATTTCTGCAGGATGGCCAAGTCATTTGGGGATTCAGTGACTGCCCCTAGTATTAGGTAATCTGAAAACTTACTCAGCCAGATCCCTTAGATCTTGGCTTTTACTTCAGGGAAGTAGATGTCAAACAGGAGAGGTCCCAACACTGAACTCTGGGGACTCCATTGCTGATTTGTCATTTTGTGGAGGTAGGGTCCCCTGTTTTGATCACATGCTTCCTATCTTTGAGCAAGGTGGCAATCCAGCAGGTGACATACGGGTTTATCCCCAGTTTATTTAGTTTTTATACTACACTTGAATGGGGGTGTTTGGGCAGATTGAAGTATGTCGTGTGTACCATTTTACCTTCATCTATTGCTTTTGTAACCTTTTCAAAAAATCTACCAGGTTGCGTAAGTATGATCTGCCCTTGAGAAATCTAAACTGAGATGTCTCCTGTATCAGGTAATTTCCTACATCCTTATTGATTAGTTCCATAATAAGTATTTGCATGGATTTGCATATGAGGCTGGTCAGATTTATGGGTCTGTAATTGCCTGGGTCTATGAAAAATCCTCCCTTAAGTGGGGGAATGACTGTAGCTGTTCTCTGTTTGCTTGGTAGAAAATCTGTATAGAGACTGAGGTCAAATGGTGTTGTTAGGGAGAGATGGCCAAATAGTGCTACATTGTATTTAAGGTACATCCAGACATGCTTTTAAGACCCATCAACATAGTACTTTTAGCTTTTGATAACACTTGTAGGAGTTGGTCTTATGTAATAGCAGGAGGTCAGACAGCTTCAGGTATATGCTGAATGACAGATGGAGCGGAAAGACAGGTAAAGTTTGAGCTGAATGTATCAGCCAGTATGTTAGTTATATCTTCAGTCTTACTGTTGGAAACATTGTTCAGGATCAGCTCAGCATAATACTGCATTGTGCTTCTGAGAGTATGAACATAACTATGAAAGGCCTTGTGATTGTCTTTGGCTTGTGTTACTATTTTAGCCACAGACTTGGCTTTGGCGAATTTTATTAGGATCCTGAGTTATCTCTTTATTATTGAATTATTCTTACTTTTGGCCAAAGTTATCTTCCTTTTATTGTAAAGCTTGTGGATATTAAATTTCCAACAAGGGGAGTTGTTTCTTAGTTTTCTCCCTGTGCTTGTCACTGTAGGGTACAGCAGCGGTTGACTTAACTGAGTGTGGTGGGGACTTGAAAGTTGTCATTCAGTTAGGATTAAGCATTTTGTCTTAGAGAAATTCCTAAAGGTACTTTGTTTGAAAGAAGTCTCTGGTTTCAATTCTATTTTGAAGGAGATGACTTTAAGGTCAGATCTAACAAGTGATGAAGATATGCTAGGGATGGTACAAGATACCCCCATATTATTAGGATCAATATCTAAGATGTTGCACTCCTAGTGGGGACTCAATTTATTCCAATGCATTTGTATTAACAAGGTCCAGAAATCTCTGTGCTTGTACACTAGTGAAGATTTAGTTTTCCCAGTCTATAGTTGGATAGTTTAGATTACCTAGAAAAATTGTATTGGGTTTAATACTGAACAATTTTAGCTTCTGTAGACAGGCATTATGGTATTCTGGGTTATACAGGGAGTATTGTGCTAGCTAAGATATACCCCTGGATTCAATAAACTCTGTGCAGGAATATTTATTTATTTATTTATTGCAGTTGGTTTACCAGGATAGTCCATTGGGCCATAAAGAACCCGTTTTCAATGGAGTCCTGGGGAGAAAAGCTCCACAAAGAAAATGTACATTCAACATTTGACAGAGAAAATGTAGGTACAGAGAGTTAATACAATGTAGACAGGATACAAGTGAAAACTTATCAAATATACAGTAGCAGTCATAACAGTTAATACATTGAGAAGAAAAATACTAGTAATCGAACAAATGTTAAACATTATACAGATTAGAGAACAAACATAGTAGCTATATAAAGTAGGATGAGATATTGGAGGACTATGAGTAGAGTTAGTTATGTAGGGTGGGAGCATGAGCATTCCCACTGTGATGCTAGATGTGAAAAAGAGACTTTTGAAGGTCGAGTGGGTGGAGGTGGTGCGGATGAGTGGGGGTAGGGAGTTCCAGAGGCGAGCGACGCTGAAGGACAGAAGGCTTTGCCTGGGGGATGAGTAGGTTTGTGCACTTCTAGTAGATTTTGATTATTTGACCTTAGAACTCTGTTAGGTAGGTGCATTTTAAAGGCAGAGGAAAGGGAGGGACAGAGGAAGGGGTTTTGAATAAGTTTATGGGCTAGGGTTAGTTGAGTATAAGATAGTTGGTTGGGAAGTTCTAGCCATTTTAGTTTATGGAGGGATAAACAGTGGTGTGTGGAGGAGTTATGGCTGGTGGCTTAATTTTGCAATTTTATTATAGCAGGAGGTAAGCTGTTTTTAACAAGGACTGAAGATTAGTTAGTAGTGGGGCACCATAGAGTAGGGAGGGATAAGAAAGGAAGTAGAGAGAGTGATTTTAGTGGCAGATGTGAGGTAGGCATTCTGTCTATAAAGCATGCCAAGTTTTGATGTGTTTTTGATGTTTATTTGCAGGTGAGAATTAAATTTGAGTTGGTTGTCGATTTGGACCCCAAGTAGTTTGGTCTCTGACACTATTTCAAGAGGTGAGTTGTTTTGACTAGTAATTAAGAATGTATTCAGGTCGGGAGGAGTGACTCTAGAAGGAGTAAATAACATTAGTTTGGTCTTGCTAGCATTGAGGGCTAGATGATTACTTAGCATCCATTGCTCTGTGGAAGAGAAGGCATCTTGAGTAAGTTTTGTAGTGTAGTGATAGAAGAGGCAGAACAGATGATAGTTGAATCATCTGCATATTGGATGATGCTAGAGTATGGGATTGATTTGTGGAAGTCATTAATAAAAATATTGAAGAGAAGAGGACCGAGTATGGAGCCTTGTGGCACTCCTGTAGGGGTACTAAGGAAAGTGGAGGTGGCTTTTTCCATTTTACAGCTTGGTTTCTGTTAGATAGATAACTAGAGAACCAGTTCAAAGAGGTGGAAGTTAGGTAAAGATTGGAAAGTTTAGTTAAGAGCAGGCTGTGTGAGATAGTATCAAGGCTTTGGAGAGGTCAAGAAGTAAGGTGGAAACAATTTGTCCAGAGTCACGGGCTTTATTTACAATTTCAAGGAAGGAGAGGAGGGCAGTCATAGTGCTGTGGTTAGGTCTGAAACCGTGCTGTGTGGGAGTTATAAGATGGTTGTCTAGGAGGTGAGGAAGGAGTTGAAGATGGACACATTTTTCTAGGAGTTTTGAAATGGGGACAGGATGGCTATGGGACGAAATTAGTAATGTTGTTATTGTTGCCACCTTTGTGTAGAGGTATAATAAAGGCTTGTTTCAGATTTGGGGAACTGTACATTCTTGTAGGGAGCGGTTAATTAAGATGCTAATAGGGTAGGCAAGAGTTTCAGCTGCTATACTGAGAAAGTAAGAAGGGATATTGTCAGGAGCATTGGTACATGGTTTCAATTTCTGAAGTAGTTTCTTTATAGTAGATGTAGATATGGGTCAGAGGGTGTCTTGTATGCCAGAAATAGTTACCCCCCCAACAGTCTGTTGGATACCAAGCATAATGACAGGGTTTGATTAGGCCTATGTATACATATTGTTTCAGCCTTATATTCGTTTAGCAAGTTATCTAAGTGGGGGTTCCAGTTGTTGCACGTGTCTGGACAGATACATGCCAAAGGAGGCATTATACTCAGTCCCTGGGAATCAGAACTCAGTACAGGGAGCAGTGAAATTTCTAGATATAGACACACTCCCTTTGTGTTTTACACTGCACAATATAAAAGGGCTTTCTTATGTCAGTAGACCCATGGTGGTCAAAAGTTAGTCACTGTGCTGCTTTGGTATTTAGTTTCAATCCATAATTTTAGCATCAGTAATTTGTTTGGAACAAACATTTCTGCAGGATGGCCAAGTCATTTGGGGATTCAGTGACTGCCCCTAGTATTAGGTCATCTGAAAACTTACTCAGCCAGATCCCTTAGATCTTGGCTTTTACTTCAGGTAAGTAGATGTCAAACAGGAGAGGTCCCAACACTGAACTCTGGGGACTCCACTGCTGATTGGTCATTTTGTGGAGGTAGTGTCCCCTGTTTTGATCACATGCTTCCTATGTTTGAGCAAGGTGGCAGTCCAGCAGGTGACATAGGGGTTTATCCCCAGTTTATTTAGTTTTTATACTACACTTGAATGGGGGTGTTTGGGCAGATTGAAGTATGTGGTGTGTACCATTTTACCTTCATCTATTGCTTTTGTGACCTTTTCAAAAAGTCTACCAGGTTGAGTAAGTATGATCTGCCCTTGAGAAATCCAAACTGAGATGTCTCCAGAATCGGGTGATTCCCTACATCCTTACTGATTAGTTCCATAATAAGTATTTCCATGGATTTGCATATGAGGCTGGTCAGATTTATGGGACTGTAATTGCCTGGGTCTATGTAAAATCCTCCCTTAAGTGAGGGAATGACTGTAGCTGTTCTCTGTTTGCTTGGTAGAAAATCTGTATAGAGACTGAGGTCAAATGGTGTTGTTAGGGAGCGATGGCCAAATACTGCTACGTTGTATTTAAGGTACATTCAGACATGCTTTTAAGACCCATCAACATAGTACTTTTAGCTTTTGATAACACTTGTAGGAGTTGGTCTTATGTAATAGCAGGAGGTCAGACAGTTTCAGGTATACGTTGGATGACAGATGGAGGGGAAAGACAGGTAAAGTTTGAGCTGAATGTAATATCTAATGTTATATCTTCAGTTTCAGTGTTGGTAAAATTGTTCAGGATCAGCTTAGCATAATATTGCATTGTGCTTCTGAGATTATGAACATAACTATGAAAGGCCTTGTGATTGTCTTTGGCTTGTGTTACTACTTTAGCCACAGACTTGGCTTTGGTGAATTTTATTAGGATCCTGAGTTATCTCTTTATTATTGAATTATTCTTACTTTTGGCCAAAGTTATCTTCCTTTTATTGTAAAGCTTGTGGATATTAAATTTCCAACAAGGGGAGTTGTTTCTTGGTTTTCTCCCTGTGCTTGTCACTGTAGGGTACAGCAGTAGTTGACTTAACTGAGTGTGGTGGGGACTTGAAAGTTGTCATTTAGGTTGTATCAGTTAGGATTAAGCATTTTGTCTTAGAGAAATTCCTAAAGGTACTTTGTTTGAAAGAGGTCTCTGGTTTCAATTTTATTTTGAAGGAGATGATGTTAAGGTCAGATCTAACAAGTGATGAAGATATGCTAGGGATGGTACAAGATACCCCCATATTATTAAGCTCAATATCTAAGATGTTGTACTCCTAGTGGGTACTCTATTTATTCCAATGCATTTGTATTAACAAGGTCCAGAAATCTCTGTGCCTGTACACTAGTGAAGGTATAGTTTTCCCAGTCTATAGTTGGATAGTTTAGATTACCTAGAAAAATTGTATTGGGTTTAATACTGGACCAATTTTAGCTTCTGTAGACAGGCATTATGGTATTCTAGGTTATACAGGGAGTTCTGTGCTAGCTAAGATATACTCCTGGATTCAATAAACTCTGTGCAGAAATAGCACTATTCCTGCATGGAGTAAACTGTGTCCATTTACCCTTAGCTTTAACAGCAGCGCATCTTGCATATTCATGAAGGCACGCTACTGCTAACGCTAAATGGACACGAACACTACTGAGTGCAGGGGGTGTGTTTAAGTAGTGCACGCACATTTAACTTGCCCCCTGAACTCAAAATGTGCTGTACGGCACTTTTTAAAAGCATTTCAGTGTCCACAGACACTGAAATCAAATGAAGTGAGTATTTCTGTGTCCATAGACACTGAAATGGATAGGGGATCAAGAAATCAATGCAAGGGTTGTGTGACATGTTCTGTCACACACCCCCTGCATTGTAAAAGTGCCGTATGGACATGCCACTCAACTGTACAGGTTTCTGCAGAATGCCCAGATGCCTGCCTCACATACCTCTCAACCTCCTAAAGCAAGAAAGCTGTACAAAGCCATAAATAATGGGGGGACAAAGGCACAAAATTAGGGACACTTTCTAAATATTGCATGTACAAACCATAAAGTTGATAGAATAAAAGGTTTTCATTAGCACAGACTTCCTGGAGGGTATGAAAACTGAAACCCAAATTTCTGCCATTGTAAAAGTGCCATACAGTCATACCCCTCAGCTATACAGGTTTCTTCAGAATGCGCAGATGCCTGCGTCAGATACATCTCAACCTTCAAGACCAAGATAGCTGTACAAAGCCATAAATAATGGGGTGACAAAGGCACAAAAATAGGGACACTTTTTAAATATTGCACTGACAAAGAAAGTTGATAGAATAAAAGGTTTGCATTAGCATGGATTTCCTGAAGGGTGTGAAGACTGAAAACCAAATGTCCATCAATATGTTCTGACTTAAACCCCGAGTGATTTGCCAATGATGTGCTAGAAAACCACAGTCACACTTCCTAAGTTTATAAGAGCAATAATTAAAATATGTCCCTATGTGTCCCTTTACAATTTCCCTTACTGGGACTGACAAGGAGTACAGATACATGTAAATAAAGCGGGTTATTAAATGTTTTTGTTTACCATCGTAAGGTATATTTAAGCATAGCTGAGCAGATGTGCATTTTATGGCTTTCTGCTTAGCATTGCTTAAACATCTCATAAGAGATAAATAAAAGTACATAACTAAAAGCCTCATGCTGAGATAGTGTAGTGGTTAAAGTCCTGGATTTACATGTAGGCATTCATGATTTGAGTACCAAGGCAGGCACTTCTTTTTACATGGGAAAGCAGTGTTAAAATTATTATTTTTATTTTAAATTAAGTAGTAATTGATATTTGTCAACCAGGGTAGTGTTTCTGGTCTAAAATGTAAGTGTGAGTGCATATAGCATGTGAATTCACCCATGTATACACAAGTCCCCCATACAGTCTAGTCACACCCCATAGTAATGTAAGGAAAGCACATAGAGGGACGTCATGTAAAGTAAATCATATACACTTACTAATATGTCAGTAATGATAAATTAAGTCATTATCCTGATAGTTTTTTAATGAAAATTGAGCAATGGTTAGAAGTGCTCAGCTATGCTTAGTGTAAGCATTACTTAAATGTGAATGCTAAGCAGCATTCAGCTTAGCTAACCGGATTTGCGCACTGTTAAGTAGTGCTCAGCAATTACACCTTTAAGCACTGTTCAACTCAGCTTAGCGGATTTGCGCACTGCTTAGATGAGCTTAACATTTTCAAAATGGTCCAATGATGGAAAAGGGTGGGAATATAGCCTTATTTAAATGGTGCATGCAAGAATACAGCCAGAATCTTTTGTGGCTTTCTCTGAATAGAAACTATGTCAAGTGTTGTTGAGGGCTCATGCTTTTGGGTGTAGTGCTGGGGCATTTTGGAGTCCAGAGTCATGACTGTGCTCCTTGCATCAAACCATGATGACAGACTGCTGCAGGGCCAGTAACAGGCCTCACAGTATAAAGCAGAGGCCTGGGACCATCTGCCACATGATTTCACCAGTGCCACTGGGATCCCCCATACTGGTGAGCAGGTACGGCATCACTATGCTAACCTAAAGCAGAGGAAGGGGGTGCTTTTGGACCAATTAATCCAAGATGTTCGGGACGACCATGATCCAGCAGTTTGTAAGTATCCCAGATATAGCTGTACCAAATTCTAACCTGAGTATGTGATAGACAGGTATGAATAATGTTTGTTTGTTTTCTCCCCCTACAGCTGCAGTGGAAAGGCCTAGCAATGCTGAGGCCCATGTGAACAGACTGACAAGGCTGTGCTGACAGGCTCTTGAGTACCGATATACCTTTCATCATACAGTGAAATAAATAAGAAAGAATAAATTATTTACTGTGTTCTGTGTCTAACAATTAAAGAAAAGTTTGCCAGACTAATAGTCATCTACAGCATATGCAGTAGTAGAGCACTGTGTCATATAACTACAATAAAAACCTAAACCACCAACTGTTGTGTTTATTCTGGTATGTTGTTATAGAAATAGAATGTATACAGGTTCTGCACATAAAATTTGGCTTTGACAATATGAATTAACAGTGGTTATTCTGAGAATCAGCTAGTATGCAAAACAGCAGCTTGTGGAGCTGTAAACCACTATATACATGAAATATGACATATGTTATGCACTAAGATCTGAACCCTGAATACTAATGTCAAATGTATTATAGTGTGTCCCCCGCTACAGTGCCTTGTGTTAACCTTTGCTTGCCAGATTGTATAATTTCAAAGGATTACTACACAGTACAGTAACTGTCATGCATGAATCTCAGGATTACAATGTCAGACTGTCTAACCCACAGAGTATTAGGAGAAAACAGTCAAACAAGAAACAACAGTTCCCTAGTAGCCCAGTGTGATGAGAAACAGTCTTGTAGTTTATTTTAGCACACCTAAACATGGTTCAAATCCAGGGACTGGTACTGAGATATGTGCATATATACACTCAAGAAATCTTGAATATTTATAAAAACAGTCAGATACTGGTAACCAATATTTTTTCCACAGGTTTTACAGGTAATGAAATGTTTGTAGTAGCTGTTTGAAGGGTATAACAATACACCATGTACAACTGTCCCACTGTCCAAACCCATACCTGAAAATGACAACAGGATAGGTACATACACCACACCCTCTTTCCAATACATGTCTGTCAAGTGTCATCCTGTCACAGCTAGTGGTCACTGCTGCCAATCACCTTGGACACTGATAGGAATCCAGGTGAACTATGCTAGTAGCAGACTCACACAACATCATTGCGGGTACCCCTTCATTGTTAAGTATGTAACCCTGACATGTAAAAGCCCCCTCTAGTAAAGTAGCCACAGTTCACCCAATCTGCCCCATACCATTAGAGGTTAACAGTCTAACAGGTATGTATGTGCCACAGAAGCTATGGGCCATAAGTAGATGTAAAGTGATGGCAGACCTGTAGAGTATTGAGCAGTACTGTTGTGAAAAATAGAAGCCGATACAGTTGTTAATGGACTTTTTATTCTCTCCCCCACCTGTCATCTGCATCAATAATTATTAATCATATACTATGGGTAGGTTGTTCTCAAAACCTATTGTTGGAACATGTGTTCTATTATTGTTAATATATTTCATTGGGTGCATATTAACATACCTTGTTCAAATACCATTATTTGTGGCCTGTTGCCATCAGTGTACCTTGCATGCTGTTAAAATGCTTACTGTTGTTCCATTTATGCATGTGTTCTGTTTGCTATGGAACTTTTTCAAATCTGTTGGATTGGGTTAATGGGAACACCCATGCATGCTGTTATAACTAGTTTTGCAATGTGTTGTTCATGACTAACCAATATATCTAGGAAAACCACAACACCATAGCTCATTTGGGAAGGCAGATCTTGGTGGATCCACCTGTCCTACCCCATCTGGTTGTGGCGCTGGGCCCCAGAACATCTGTGACCTAACCCAGAACATCCTCCTCTACTGGTCCTGCACCATCTACGGGTGGAACTGTCTCAGTTGATGGGGCCTGCCCCAGGTGCAGGAGTGGAGAGGAGCCCATCACCTGCAGAATGTTCCGAGGTATGGTGCGCAGCATCATCCACTCCGAGTTGGATGTTCAGTCACTCCAAATGGAGAGCCGCCTTCGGGACCATAAAGATGCGGTTGTGACTGTCCATGGGTTGGGACCCAGTCCCACTGTATCCATTTGGGGGCTCATGTGGGTCTGTTTCACAATCACCCTCCCAGTCCAAGGTGTTTACCCCTTCATGTGTCATATACCACCCCTGTCTGCTGTCTTGTGTGTCTTGTCTGTGTGCAAATGCTACCTATTCTACCAAACCTACCTCCCCAAACATACCTACAGCCCTTCCCCAACATCCCACTCTCACATAAAAAGGGCATCTGTCCCACAACAAAATCATTTCCCCATACATAGCTCTACATTTCACCCCATGTACAGTGAAATTAATCTACCCACAAATTATTCTACAAATGTCTGTCACCAACATCCCCATAAGGTGTGAGGCTGTAAATTACAAATTCTACACATTATTCACAGATGTTGCTGCAGAAGAAATATAGAGCTGTGGTCCTTTCCTACACCCCTCCTGCATATCTCTAGCTGCTTTTCCGAAAGTTTTATCCCCTGCTTGTCACCATTTCACCACTATCCTAGCACCCTTTTTTATTTTCTTTAATGAAAATTAGTGATGGTGTAAGTGGGAGTAAGTGGTGCTAAGTGAAGCTAAGGGGACTTAACCATCTGTTAACATCGCTTACATTGATGCAAAACCACACAAACCCACTTACAACTGCTTAAAAGGGGTTTAATCAGTCTGCCCCCATCAGCCCTTGTTCTGCCCAGCAACAAAAAAAATCAACTCTTTTAAGTATCAAACCCAGGATTCTGGCACTAAAATCACAGCAGTGTACTATTACATCATCTGAGCTGTGGGAATTTGCAATGCTTTTACAAACATATCATACATTCTGGTCATTTAACATTAATGAAAAAAGTCATCACTTGCAACTATTGAACTCAGGACCCTGTGCACTACAGTCGCAGCAACACACCTCTACACCATCTGAGCTGTAGTGGTTTGTAATGGTTTTACAACCATATCATGCACTACAGTCATTTAGAATAAGGGATATATATATATATATATATATATATATATATATAAATATATATATATATATACATATATATAGATATATACATTATATATATATATATATATATATATATATATATATATATATATATATATAAAACCAACTTCTTACTGCAAGACATCTGCAAAACGTCTGACAAAGTGGGGGGATAAAGGGCAAGCAATAGTGACATTTTTGAAATATGGCTGTTATACGCATAGACATTTGCTAGAGTATCATGGTTTGATTTAACATATAATTACTGACAGATTCCAGGTCTGAAACACAAATGAATGTCATCATTTATTGATGCCAATTCTGACATCATCCCAGTGATTTGTCAGAAACCCATAACTGTTATGGGAACAGACTAAACATATGAGCACGCATCTGGACAGTGTCTAGACATCTGGACAGTGGACTGCAGTCATGTAACAGAAGAGAAGAACAGTGAGAGCTGCCAACCATTTCACCCAGCACTTTCTGAATCACAGTAAGACCAACACGACACTACCCCAAATCAGCTCTGGGGAATTACCCATGTATTTCCAAATATATCATGCACTACAGGGATGGAACTGTAGGGAAAAGCAAATATAGGTGCAGAAATGTCCACCCACAACCATTTACACCACAATCATAGCAACATATCAGTACCCCAAATGAACTCTAGAGTCGAACGACTGTTTGAACAAACATATCCTGATTGCCAGTCACACACTACACCTATATATACTGGCCCAACTCACAGTCTACTGGGAATCCTGAGATGTTACTGGACATTTCTCAGTCTGCCCCTACAAACACATACACCTGATAGACCAACATGGACTGTAGCAGCATGCACAGTCAGATAGAAAAGGATCTATGACACTCACATCTGCTACTCTTTCTACTCAGCCCAACAAACATTTACACACAATGCTGCTACAGTCTTGACAGTCTGTTAATAATGGCCAGACATATATAACTCTCAACTGTACAGATTTCCACAGAATGTCCAGGGTGTGGGACCATATTTATAGCCACTGTGGCATACCACTTCCAGGAGTCTGTTAAGTCATTGGGATGATATCAGGTGTGCAGTCACTAAATAATGATATACCATACCTCTGAACCTCTGAACCTCTTACTGAACCTCTTACTGCAAGACATCTGGACAAAGCATGACATACTTGGGGGACAGGAGACTGAAAAGAGGGACATATCTCACATAATGGTGTTACAAACTGAAACAGTTGCTGGTGTTACAAAGTCAATTGTAACATAACATCCTTGAAGGATATGGTATTTGAAACACTAATGGATTTCAACATTTACTGACTACAATCCTCACATTATCCTACCGATTTCTCAAAAACAGATATTGTCTGAGGAACAGACCAAACATAACAGACAAACCTCTGGGTAGTCTGTGGACATCTAGACAGTTGAGAGGTATGTCAGAGACATAACACTGTCAGATGTCAATTCACATAGAAAATGCATGTCCTGACAAACCCTGTTAATCTAGCAATTCTCTATGTGTATAACAACAATACTTACTTACAATCTGTACCCAATTCTGGAGCTTTGTCCCCCATGTTTTTGGACTGTTTCCACATATCTTGTCCTGAGAGATATTTTCACCTACAGTCTGTGAAGCTGTAGCCCTCACACCTCCATAATGTCATTCACACAGGCAAAGAAATGGGGCAAGACCTACATGAAGGACTTAAGTATAGCATTGTGTTGTTATGGCATTGGCTAATGGAAATACAACACAACTGCTCTGGATGCAAGTAGCAAGTGAAAGACACCAGTTGGTGCACAGGACATGAGCATTACCTACAAAAGGCAAGCTGCTGCATATGCAACACAGGTCTGAACCCATCTACACAAAGACAGACTGTGACTACACAAACCTAACCATTTCCATTATTCTGAGGAAACTCTTTAGCACTATAACAGGTATGTCAATCATGTAAGCTTGTAATTGAATTCAGAAGGGGGGGATGCAATAATGTCAAATAGGAAGTTAAACACTAGGTTGTAACAAGACCTGCTGGACTCACATGCTGCTGTCCAGCACCTATGGCCATTCCTGCTTGCCCTGTCTGCATTGACATGGATCACATATCCAGACCTTGAGTCACCCTAGCAAAGGTCAGCTCATGTATGGCTACTACTAGAGTGTCCAAAATTGAGTGTGACACTGCTAGGCCAGCTACCTGGGATGTTGTAAATATTCATATATCACCTGTGAATGCTACTATGATACATATGTTTGTCTTACAAATGTAAGAGACTTATATAGGGTATGCACATAGTATATAACAGGAGC
Organism: Protopterus annectens; assembly: GCF_019279795.1. Taxonomy (NCBI): domain Eukaryota; kingdom Metazoa; phylum Chordata; order Ceratodontiformes; family Protopteridae; genus Protopterus; species Protopterus annectens. Next base: position 1,763,239,760 of record NC_056732.1, read on the forward strand.
AGAAGTGTGTGTTGAGCTATATGTTATATAGTGAGCCCATACCTGACAACTGTCCAGAGTTTTGCAAACTGACCATATGTATGCCTCCAATTTGTAGCGAATGCCTCATACAGCTGTGTATTGTCTGGCACATCACTGACAACCCATTAAAGACTGAAGTCATAACATAATAGCATACATTTGATTGTCAGATGTCATATCCTGTGGAGTAGACCTGTGAATGTGACACCGCCTTTGCTGGCAACTAAGTGTGTTTCAGGTAGATTCATAAAGTGACACTATTTTCTGGCTTTTGCCCACCAGTAATGTGTGTGCCTTTGTGCAGATGTCTTGCTCTAAAAGGAGCTAGGTGTCTTAGCATGAAACCCATGTCAATGCAAGCATACCTTGTCCTGTAGGGTGCCAACATTTGTGCGGTCACTGACACCTGCTTTGTAGCTGTGGAGAGCACACTAACCTTGCCAGGTTACTCATCCCATCATATGTTTAGACCACAAATGGAGGGCTGCAAAGCCACAGGAGGTGGAGTGTTGAACATCATCATACACATACACACCTCCAGGCTGGCCAAGCAGTATGACACATGGGAGACATAACTAGTGCAGTTAACAGTTGAAAAAATACCTACTCAAATCATAGCTAGCTACAGGCCTCCAACCATGACTATGGGCACCCACCACACCTATTGGGACTTGCTGGAATCTGTCAAGATTGAATCATCTACCCTGCTCCTGGGTGACTTCAACTACCCAACCATAGTGTGCATGACCTATGCCACCTGAACATAAATGCACAGAGTATCCTCGGCTTTGTCAATGGCAATGCAGTGGATCTGCCAGTCAACACTCCTACGACAGGTGGAAATATCTAGTACCTGGTCCTACCCAACAGGAGTAGCCACTGTAGCACTCCTGCAGTGTCATCCTCCTTGGTAAGATCTGAATACATAGCCATCACTGATTGGGTCACCATCTCCCCTGCCCCCCCTGTCAGGGTCAAACAAAATTAACTTTACACAATGAACTATAAATCTCCTCAGAGCAGGTAGAAGTAGCTTTACAGTCAACATCCAATCAATTGGAACTAGCAGTAGTGTCCAGGTCCACACCACAATGCTATGTGGGTACCTACATATATATAGCTGTATAGACTCAGCAATACCTGACAGTACAACATCATCTCCCTGAAAGTAGGTTAAACATCCATGGTAGACAGCAACAATACACAGATACCATAATAGGTGGAAATAATTGCTGGACAGGGCCAAGAAGGAACAAGTGCCTTATTGTAAGCAATGTTACCTTGGACTGTGCAAGCAACTAAGGTCACAGGTAAATTACCCTAAGGATATCTTTAGGTGCAAATGGACACATCCACCAAAGCCAATCACTAGGCCTTCCATACATGTGTCTGCAATCCCAGAGGCAACACACAAACCTGCTCTGTAGTGGTGGTCAATAACACCACATACATATACAGCATAGATATAGGTGACTGGCTGTAGACAGGTGAAATGTAAACATCACCCCTTTGTCCCCCCATCAGTACACATGTGCATGCACAGCACCTGCCCCCTCCCCTCATCATAAGGAAGCAGGTCCATAATGCCCTCTTAAAGGCAACACACAGAAGTCTCCATAGGCCTGATATCATCCCTGGCTGCATCATACATGAACACAGGC